>NC_142078.1:1318377-1430877 GCF_059756535.1 Pantherophis guttatus
TTCCTTCCTTTGACTTCCTTTCCTTTTCCTTGTTCCTTGCCGTTTCCTTGTTCCTTGTCCGGTTCCTTTGCCTGTCCTTGTCCTTGTCCTGTTCCTTTCCTGTTCCTTTACTTTCCTTTCCTTGCCGGTTCCCTTTCCGTTCCTTCCTCCTGTTCCTGTTTCCTTTACTTCCTTGCCTGGCCTTTCCTGTTCCTTTCCTTTCCGTTCCTTTCCTTTACTTTCCTTTCCTTTTCCCACCCTCTATTGCACCGCACACCCCCCCCCCCCTCTGCGGTCGTCCCCTTCGCAGCGCCCACTCGACATATCCCCTATCCCTACCCTACCCCACCCTTCCCATCCCTTCCCTTCCCCTTCCCCTTCCCCATCCCTTCCCTACCCCATCCTACCCTTCCCAACCCTTCCCTCCCTACCCATCCCCCTACCCCTTCCCTTCCCTACCCCTACCCTTCCCTTCCCTTCCCTTTCCCTTCCCCTCCCCTTCCCTTCCCTACCCCTATCCCCATCCCTTCCCTTCTACCCCAACCCAACCCTACCTCATCCCCTACCCATCCCAACCCTTCCCCTTCCAACCCATCCCTACCCTTATCCCTTCCCTTCCCATCCCATCCCCCATCCCTTCCCAACCCTACCCCTTCCCTATCCCTTCCCTTCCCTTCCCCAACCCTTCCCTTCCCTTTTTTCTCTCTACCCCTTCCCCATACCCTCCCCTTCCCCTTCCCCCTTCCCTTCCCCTATCCCATCCCTTCCCTTCCATCCCTTCCCTTCCCTTCCCTCCCCTTCCCCTTCCCCTCCCTTCCCTACCCCCTCTCCCATCCCTCCCCTTCCCTTCCCCTCCCTTCCCATCCCCTACCCTTCCCTTCCCTCCCCTTCCCCTTCCCCTTCCCCTTCCCTTCCCTACCCTTCCTTCCCTTCCCTACCCTTCCCTTCCCTTCCCCTTCCCCCTTCCCTCCCTTCCCCTTCCCTTCCCTTCCCTTCCCTTCCCTTCCCTTCCCTTCCCTTCCCTACCCTTCCCCTTCCCTTCCCTCCCTTCCCTTCCCTTCCCTACCCTTCCCTTCCCCTTCCCTTCCCTACCCTTCCCCTTCCCTTCCCTACCCTTCCCCTTCCCTTCCCTACCCTTCCCCTTCCCTTCCCCTTCCCCTTCCCCTTCCCCTTCCCTACCCTTCCCCTTCCCTTCCCCTCCCCTTCCCCTTCCCTTCCCTACCCTTCCCCTACCCTTCCCTACCCTTCCCCTACCCTTCCCTTCCCCTTCCCCTTCCCCTTCCCTACCCTTCCCCTTCCCTTCCCCTCCCCTTCCCCTTCCCTTCCCCTTCCCTTCCCTACCCTTCCCCTACCCTTCCCTTCCCCTTCCCCTTCCCCTTCCCTACCCTTCCCCTTCCCTTCCCCTCCCCTTCCCCTTCCCTTCCCTACCCTTCCCCTACCCTTCCCTACCCTTCCCCTACCCTTCCCCTTCCCTTCCCTACCCTTCCCCTTCCCTTCCCTTCCCTTCCCCTGCCCTGAGCCAGAGCAAGGCCTGTGGAGGGAGCTCAGCCCAGAACGACAGTCTAGTCAGAGGGGCACATCTGGGAAACGGGGGGCTGCCTTCTTGAGCTCTGCACTAGTGGCTCAGTGGAATGAGACTCTGAATTGTAAACTGGGACAGCCTTGGCAGCACCTTGATTTTGATGCAAATACACTGGGGTGCCCCATTTACAGCATGCTACCATGGCCTGCCTTGCAGGGTGGGTTTCTTCTGAGATGAATGCAAACCAGAGTATTATTGATTATTGATTCTATGAAGCACTTTGTTAAAATTGCTGGCGGTTTGTTTCAGAATGCCGTCTTCCTTCTGCTCCCTTCCGCCTTCCTTGCTCCCCCCCCTCCGTTTGCGCAGCTTTTTAGTTCTTTGAGACCCCTGAGACCTGCCTTATGTCTCTCATGTGTCCAACCAGGTGTTGCCTACCAACCCTGAGGAAAGCTGGCAGGTGTACAGTTCTGCTCAGGACAGTGAAGGACGATGCATCTGCACAGTGGTGGCACCTCAGCAGACGATGTGCTCACGGGATGCCAGAACAAAGCAGCTACGGCAGCTCCTGGAAAAGGTAACTTGGTATGGTGGCCCTGGAATGCATCTATCTCCCTCCCTCCCTCTCTCTCTCTCTCCCTCTCATCTATCTATCTATCTATCTATCTATCTATCTATCTATCTATAATCTATCTGTCTGTCTACCTACTTACCTACCTATCTTCCTACCTACCTACCTACCATTTACTTACCTACATGTCTTCTATCTATTATCTATCTATCTACCCTCTCTCATCTATCTATCTATCTATCTATCTATCTATCTATCTATCTATCTATCTATCTATCTATCTTCCTACCTACCTACCTACCATCTGCCTACCAACCTGTCATCTATCTATCTATCTATCTATCTATCTATCTATCTATCTATCTATCTATCTATCCTACCATCTACCTACCTACTTGTCATCTACCAATCATCTACCTACCTACCTACCATCTCTCTCTCTGTCTCTGTCTCTCTCTCTCTCCCTATCTATCTACCAACCTACCTATCTAACTACCTATCATCCATCCATCTACCTACCTACCTACCTACCTACCTACCTACTATCTATCTAACTACCTATCATGCCTCCCTCCCTACCAATCTATCATCTATCTACCTACATATCTATCATATATATCTCTATCTCTATCTCTCTGTCTACCTTCCTACCTACCTATCATCCATCCATCCATCCATCCATCCATCCATCTATCTACTATCTATCTATCTATCTTCTCTGTCATATCTATCCATCTATCTATCTATGCCTTCAATGGAGGGACCAAATTGCAGTTGCAAAGCTGAGTTGCAAAATGAATATGAATTAGGTGAAGAAATGGGGGGGGAGTCTGGGGGGCTTTAAGCTGCCTAAACAGAATTCGAATTCGATTTGGGGGCGTGGAATGAAGTGCTAGAAGTTTTAATGTATTTCAGGACTCTGATGATCAATGATGACTTCGGTTGATTTACTAGTAGAGTAAATTTAAGGTGTCCCACGTTTAAATCAAATGTTTTCATTGCTATTAAATTTAGTAAAATTATTTGCTAGGCTGCAGAATTTGAGACAGACTGCTTTTGGGGGGGGGGCGGCTAAAGAGAGGGTACCTTTTATGGGCCTCCTTTTCTTTATAACAGAGTATTGTTCAAAGCCCACTATGTTGTATCTCATTTCGCCACTTAAATTTTAGCTACAACATTTTAGGAAAATAATATTTTGATTTTTTTCCCTTCCACATTTGGAATCTGACTCTTTTAGAGGAAAAAAAAAAACCGGTGCCTCTTGTTTGGCTTGGTACCTGCCAGCTACCTCTGTTATTGTGTGCCACACATGGGCATCTATTGGCGTTTCCAAATCTGCAGTTAGGAACCCAGGGTTGCAGGGTGCAAACTTTAAAATTTCTGAATAGTCAGGGAATAGTAAAGGTTTACCTTTTTTTCTTTATACACGAGGGACCACAATAGGGGTAGATTGGTTGCTTTCAATTAATTTGTGTCCCTTGTTATGGTGATGAGAACCACAGAAAATATATTTGATGTTCAAGAGACTTGAATCTATACTGGCTAATTAAAACTGAAAAGATCAAAGCCAGTCTATTGTCCTAAATAAATCTTCTAGGAGAGGAAAGTATTAAACCTCCAATTGGCCCAAACCACTTCGCTCTTCATTAATTTAATGCTTGAACTTGTTCAACGCACACAGCTTCCAAAAAAGCCACATGAGCAGCAACATTAAAATGCAAGCCTGTGCTCTTTGTTTTCTCAACTGACTTGAAAAGGTTGGGTTTGATATCATCAAACCGTAACAGAAAAAAGGATGATTTGTGGATTTCTGAGTATATATATATATATTTTTATATCCATGTGATCTGTTTTTAATAGCCTCCGGTCCACAGAGATCAGAAGGATAATATTCGAGATCAAGGAATTCAATGTTTAATTGCTTCCATTGCACAGATTTTTATGAAATATCATCTCTCCACCTCCATTCCCCAAATTAATTAGATTCTGGCAACCGAACATATCATTATCCTTGGCATTTGGGATATAATCTGCCAGGTTTTGATGAATATGGTGATAGGTTTCTCCCTACCCCCAATCATAATGCATGAAGCAATTTAACACCTTAGATGTTTTCCAGTAACAAAGCTTCAAATCTTGCTTGCTGGACCGTGGACTGTTTAAAGCAGTGCTCCTCAACCTTGGTCACTTGAGGATGGGTGGATCTCAACTCTCAGGATTCCCCCGCAAGCATTCCACACATCTTCCAAGTGGCCAAGGCTGAAAAACCCTGGTTTAAAGGGGCTGCCATTACTTATGGTGGGCACGATAGTATCTTCTGTTGCCAATATTCTGTAAATGGAATGCATATCGCAGGTCTGTGTTCTTGATGAGATCTGGAGCTGTGGCTAAACCAAGTCTTTCAGAGCTTTTCTAAACCTTCCTGAACAAAAGCGCAAGGAGGATACAATCAGAGTTATAAAATGTCTTCTCCTTTGTTCAGAGAGTTACTGCAGTTCCTGGGATTGGTAATCAGGGTAGCTCTCCCTTATTGCATTCTTTGACAAAGTGACTAAATTAATGGACCAGTGAAATGATGTGGAGTGAAAGGCATTTGACAGAGTAGACCACAGCCTTCTTGGTAAGCTAGAAAAATGTGGGATAGACAGCATCACCACCAGATGGGTTCTTAACTGGCTGACCGACTGCACTCAATGGATAGTCCTCAATTGAAGTACATCTATATGGGGGGAAGCATGCAGTGGGGTACCCCAAGATTCTGTTTTACTCCTCAATATCTTCATAAACAATTTAGATCAGGGGATAGAAGGGGAACTCATCAAACTTGTAGACAAGACCAAGCTGGGGGGGGGGCAGGGAGAGAACAGCCAACACTTGAGAAGACAGGCTCAAGATCCAGAATGATCTTGATGACAACAGTTCATTTAGTGACCATTCGATGTTACAATGCAGAATTTCAGGCTAATTGTGCCCACTGCTAGCGGTTCAATCATGACAGGATGAAGGTTGACTCAGCCTTCCGTCCTTCCGAGGTCGGTAAAAGGAGGACCCAGATTGTTGGGGGCAATATATATAAAACCTATAAAACCACTTAGAGAGAGCTGTAAAGCACTGTGAAGCGGTATATAAGTCTAAGTCTATTGCTATCTATCTCTATGTCTGCCATCCATCCATCCATCCATCCATCCATCCATCCATCCATCCATCCATCCATCTATCTATCTATCTATCTATCTATCTATCTATCTATCTATCTATCTATCTATCATGGTTGTGCAGTGGTTAGAATGCAGTATTGTAGGCTAACTCTGCTGACTGCCAACAGTTCGATTTTCACCAGCTCAAGACTAACTCAGCCTTCCATCCTTCTGAGGTCGGTCAAATGAGGACCCAGATGGTGGGGGGGGGGGGCTAAAGGCTGACTCTGTAAACCACTTAGAGATGTCTGTAAAGCACTGTCAAGTGGTATATAAGTCTAAGGGCTATTGCAGAGGGCACTTTAACCTACCTTCATCTCTGGCCTTTTCGCAGCTCTGTATCCCCTCCCCCTTGGTGCCCCCCGTTGCCCTTTGCCGTCTTCTTCCATTGATGCTGGCTCTTCCTGAGGTTTTAGGAAGGAGGCCCCACACCACCAGCAGTTCCCACATGAAGGGCCAGGCCGGGCACGCCACATCAGCAGCCAGAGGAGGGCATGAAGGATGGCAGGGAGGGCAGAGGGGAGGGCACAGGGCAGCCAAAGGATGGGTGGCGGAGTTGAAGCAGAGGCGAGCACAGCAGGGCAGCAAAGTGTGAGGTCCTGGCCTATGGCTAGGGACTATGGGTAGTTCTCGTCTTACAACAACTCATTTAGTGACCATTCAAAGTTGCAATGGCACTGAAAAAAGTCACTTATGACCGTTTTTCACACTTATGACTGCGGTAGTATCCCCATGGTCACGTGATCAAAATCCAGAGGCTTGGCAATGGGTTCAGATTTATGATGGTTGCAGGTCATGTGATCACCTTTTGACAAGCAAAGTCAATGGGGAAGCCAGGTTCACATAACAGCTGGGTTACTAACTTAACAACTTCAATGATTCACTTAACAACGGTGGCAAGAAAGGGTGTAAAATGGGGGAAAACTCAACAAATGTCTTACTTAACAGCCAAGCTTTTGTGGTCATAAGTCGAGGACTGCCTGTACTGAAACTGCCATCGCTAAGTGGCGTGATGTGATATTACTGTTGCCCCGTCGCTTAGTGACAGAAATTCCTGTCCAGTTAAGTAGTCTTTAAGCAAGGACTACTTGAATATTCATTAATTCGGTCTGTTTCCACACTAGTGAGCGATGGTGTCTTTTGGCTTCCTGCGCCAGAGCCAGAGCCGTAGATCATGAATGAAGGCAGACTTTCTGTTGCTACATCAATCATCCATCATTTGTGTGGGAATGGCCTCTGATTGCCAGTGCATGATTAGGAGGCATTTCACGGCCTCTATCGTGCACAAATGCTTTTCAGGATGGGAGAGGGAGGGAGGGAGGAAGGAAGGAAGGAAAGGAAGGAAGGAAGGAAGGAAGGAAGGAAGGAAGGAAGGAAGGAAGGAAGGAAGATGGGAGAAGGAAGGAAGGAAGATGAGAATAGGAAGGAAGGAAGGAAGGAAGGAAGGAAGGAAGGAAGGAAGGAAGGAAGGAAGGAAGGAAGGAAGGAAGGGCCTGTAGTTTTTAAAGGCATCAGCTACCATTTCGTGTGCTATATCATCTACCTACCTACCTACCTATCTACTTACGTATCATATCTATCTATCTATCTATCTATCTATCTATCTATCTATCTATCTATCATCTGTCTACCTACCTACCTACCTATCATCCATCCATCTATCCATCCGTCCATCCATCCATCCATCCATCCATCATCTATCAATCTATCTATCTATCTATCATCTATCTACCTACCTACCTATCATCCATCCATCTATCCATCCATCCATCCATCCCTACATACCAACCTATCTACCTATCATCCATCCATCCATCCATCCATCCATCCATCCATCCATCCATCCATTCATATCTATCATCTGTCTGTCTGTCTGTCTGTCTGTCTGTCTGTCTGTCTGTCTGTCTGTCTTATCTATCTATCTATCTATCTATCTATCTATCTATCTATCTATCTATCCATCCGTTTGTCTGTCCGTCCATCCGTCCATCTGTCTGTCTGTCTATCTATGCTGTGGAGGTGCAAGTGGTTAGAATGCAGTATTGCAGGCTAATTCTGCCCACTGCCAGCAGTTCGATCCTGATGGGCTCAAGGTTGACTCAGCCTTCCATCCTTCCGAGGTGGGTAAAATGAGGACCCAGATAGTTGGGGGCAAGAGGCTGACTCTGTAAACCGCTCAGACAGGGCTGTAAATCATAGTGAAGTGGTGTATAAGTCTAAGTGCTGGTGCTACTGCTATTACCTGTACCTGCATGACCAATTGTGTGCCAGACAGACTCTGTCATGGAAAACGCTCTGCAAATCAAGGTTTGCCTTTGGAGATTGTTTTCTGCTGCACATTTCGCAGCAGGGAAAGGAGAGCAGAGTTTAGCCATGTTTCAGTGCTCTTTCTGAAGTGCCTATTCAGCATCTCGGTCTCCAGTTTGCAATACATCACAAAGAAAGGGGCAACCTTAGGCACGGATTTGCAGAGATCTGCATGTTCCGATGCGCAGGGCTGGATGCATATTTATCGATAATTAGTATAGTTGAGAGAGAAACATTATCTGATTGCCACTGGGAAGAATTTCAGGCAGATGACCTTCTACTGCTGTCCCCAGCTGCTTCTCCCGACTCCAGGATTCGCATCTTCGCACTAATTACATCCTTGAATGAACTTGGTATTTTGCCTAATGGTGCAGCTCCAGTTTTGAGTCATAAAATGTAAGACTTCGGAGGACTTCGTTGGTTATCTAGTCCAGCCCTTGTTCTGCATGGGATCCTCCTGGTGGGGCATCCCAGACAGGTGGCCATTCAGCCTCTGCTTAAACCCTCCAGTGAAGGTGGTTCAAACATCTCCCAAGAGCCTCCCATTGAGGAGCAGCTTTCATCCTTAGGATGGTCTTCTTGTACCCAACCCAACCCATTCCAATATGTTTCCAAGCGATCCTGCCACATCTTTTATCTACGTGATCATGGATACTTGTCTCACTGCAGTCTTCTTCTCTCCAGACTGAAGGTACCCAACACATCCAATTGTTCCTCTTCAGTTTTTTGTTCTATTCGCCCTCATCATCATTGCTTTTCTCTGGACGTGCTCCAATTTGCCAGTGTCTTTCCTAAAATGTAGAATGGGACACAGTATTCTAGGTGTGATCTGACCAATAGAATGCAGTACTGCAGGCTACTTCTGCTGACTGCTGGCTGCCAGCAGTTTGGCAGTTTGATTCTCACCAGGCTCAAGGTTGACTCAGCCTTCTGTCCTTCCGAGGTCGGTAAAATGAGGGCCCAGATTAGAGGGGACTGTAAAGCACCGTAAAGCAGTATATAAGTCTAAGTACTACTGTTTGGGAAAGAAGGAAGGGAGGGAGGAAGGAAGGAAAAGATGGAAGGAAGGAAAGAAGGAAGGAAGGAAGGAAGGAAGGAAGGAAGGAAGGAAGGAAGGAAGGAAGAAAGAAAGAAAGAGCTGTGGTGGCACAGTGGTTAGTTAGAATGCAGTATTGCGGACTTATTCTGCCAACAGCCAGCAGTTCGATTCTCACCAGCTCAAGGTTGACTCAGCCTTTCATCCTTCCGAGGTCAGAAAAATGAGGACCCAGATTGCTGGGGGCAAGAGGCTGACTCTGTAAACTGCTTAGAGAGGTCTGTAAAACACTGTGAAGCGGTATATAAATTTAAATGCTATTGCTAATACAGAAAATAGATCTTTCTTGGTTTTGACACCGTACTTCAGCTGAGGATTGCATTTGCTTTTTTTTACAGCGCCATTATCATTTTTTAAAAATTTATCTATTTAAACGTATTGGCCACCCAAAGCCATTTGCAACATTGAAAATTAGAGAAAACATAAAAACAGCTAAAAGCATTAAACTGACAGATTTGAACCAGCGGTAGCTTCTGGGTAGCCTTCAAGGGCAGCCCCCCATAGAGCACATTGCAATAACGCAATCGAGGTGAGGGGACCAGGTCATGAATGGCTGCCTAAAAGGCCTTCTGCCTCAGGAATGGGTGCAAGTGGTACCCAGGATGAACCCTGTGCAAAGGCCTTCCTGGTTGCAGCTGCCCCCCTGCTTTTTGAACAGCAGCTGCAAGTCAAAAAGTACACATTAACAGAGATGGAAGGGACCTTGTAGGTCATCTAGTCCAACCCCCTGTCCAAGCAGGAGACCCTACATCATTTCTGTCAGATGGCAGTCTAGTCTCTCCTTGAAAGCCTCCAGTGATGAAGCTCCCACAACGTCTGAAGGCAACTTCTGTTCCATGGGTGGATTGTTCTCACTGTCAGAAAATTCCTCCTTATTTCCAGGTTGAATCTCTCCTTGATCAGTTTCCATCCATTGTTCCTTGTCTGGCCTTCAGGTGCTTTGGAGAATAGGTTGATTCCCCCCCCTCCTCTCTGTGGCAGCCCCTCAAATACTGGAAGACGCTATCCTATCTTCCCTGGTCCTTCTCTTCACTAGACTAGCCAGGCCCAGTTCCTGCAACCGTTCATCGTATCTTTTAGCCTCCAGTCCCCTCATCATCCCGGTTGCTCTTCTCTGCACTCTTTCTAGAGTCCTAACCTCTTTTTACCTTGCCAATTGATGTAAATGAAGCAGTTGACAGAGGGATAGACAGGTGGGTGGATTGGCATGTTGGCAGCAAAACAGATACATGCCAACGATCGTCAGCAATCTGAGAAACGGACTCATCCATTCGATCCTAGATTCTCTAAGCTCTAGCCATGTTGGCGTATTTCAGGCCCATCAATCAAACTGCACCGCCTTTTGTGATCTGAGAGGCGTGCTGCTACTCTTTGAAGTAGCAGGTTCCTCCCTCCTTGTCCATATAGCCCTCACCCACCCTGTGGATTTTCTACAAAGCTTTTATTTATTTATTTTTAAAAAATATTTTTTATTGAGCATTTTACATTTTAAAACCAAACACACAATAGCAAAAGAAATCAAAAGACAAAAACAAAAAGCAAAAACACACATACACCAGAAATAGTGTGAAATACAATACTAACAACAGATATATATAGTTTTACAACTTTCTGCATCGACTTTTGTCTTTACTCTTAGCTTTTATCTAGAAAATCTAGAATAAAATCTAGAAAGCTTTTAAACTCTGCCTTTTCCAGCAGACCTCTGTCCAGGACGATACAGGAGCTGAAAGCAGAGTCTTGTTCAGTTCTACTTTTATTCCCCTGGAGTCTTGGTTTTTTCCTTGTTCATTACTGATTTATTTCCAGTGTAGTTTACGTAATACGTTTTTGCATTTTTAAAAATGCTGCCCTAAAATACTTCTGGATTTATAAATAACATCAATAATGAACGAATGAATTCCAGCATCCCACCTGTAAATCGTAGCATTATTTGATGATACAAAAACACAAATATTATTGTAATAATATAACTGTTACAACAAGAACCTTACCTCCATCTGACTGCCTTGCTTTCTTTGGCTGCATTGAGTAACAACAGCACACCTACATCTGCATGGGGTAAACCCTCAGTTTCTGCTGTAACAGATGTCACTTTGATTTCAAACAGAGCAATGTTATGCACAAAATCTCATTTGTCATTTAATCAGCATTTGTCCTTCTGTCCCTCCAATCCAAGTGAAGACTTTACTATAGTTCCTACTCAGGAGTAAGTAAGTATCATGTGGCTTACAAGCAGACCAAGAAAGACAGAACTGCAGCCTTTGAGTTTACTGAGCTACAAACCTGGTTGCTATTTTTCCCCATCTCCATGGGCCGCGGTGGCTCAGCGGTTAGAGTGCAGTACTGCAGGCTCCTTCTGCTGCCTGCCGGCTGCCTGCAATTGGGCAGTTCCAATCTCACCAGGCTCAAGGTTGACTCAGCCTTCCATCCTTCCGAGGTGGGTAAAATGAGGACCCAGATTGTTGGGGGCAAGAAGCTGACTTTATAAACGGCTTAGAGATGGGTGGAAAGCACTGTGAAGCGGTATATAAGTCTAAGTGCTATTGCTATTGCTATCTTGTCATGGAAAGTTTAAGCCATTTTCTACAAGCCATATTGCACATATTCTGTTATCCTAAAACTGTAGAATTGTTGAATTACTCTCTACCATGTTCAGGAAAATCAATTAAGCTATTTCCAAGAGGTAATGTCCAACTGTCCAAACTCTTAAAAACTTCCAGAGTTGGAGAATCTGCAACCTCTCTAAGTAGATAGTTCCACTATTGGACAATTGTTATTTTCAGTAAGTTCTTCCTTAAATTCAAAAGAAATCTAGGTAGCTGCAACATGTATCTGTGATTTCTGCTCTTACTTTCCATGTTCATTGGCAAAGAGCTTTTGTCAATCTCCCCTTTGTGTCTCTCTTCCTTTAATGACTTCTTCTCTCTTGGTTTCTCCTTTCCTCGCTCCACAGGTACAGAACATGTCCCAGTCAATAGAAGTCTTGGACAGGCGAACTCAACGGGATCTTCAGTATGTGGAGAAAATGGAAAATCAGATGAGAGGCCTGGAATCCAAGTTCAAGCAAGTGGAAGAGAGCCACAAGCAACACCTGGCCAGACAGTTTAAGGTAAGTCGACTTCTTGGGCCCCGGAAGGAAAAAAGTGTCCTCTTGACAGAATTTTTGGGGAAGGCTGAGGATCTCTTAGGCACCGTTTCCCAACTGGGGTGGGGAGGGGGTTTCTCAGAATGGTTGGGTTCCCCTCCCATTGCAGGACTACTCTTGCTCACAACAATGGTGGCTGAAGCTCAGCACAGAGGCAGAACGGAAAGGACTCTGTGCAGCTTTGATTTTCACTGCAATGGCTGGGAGTTTCCAGGAAGCCTCCATTTCCTTTGCTTAAAGGCATCCTGGAAACCCTAAACTTGGGATGAACTGAATGGCTTTTGAGATCCAAGGGTCAGATTTTTGGGCTGCAACTTTTTCTCCTTATCAGCATTCTAAAATCTACTTTCCCTACTAAAATCCATTCCTTTGGCTGCCGTTAAAGCAGTTGTCTCCACAGGGGGGGGAAAAAAGACCCAATAACCCAGGCTGGAAGGTGCTTTTTCCAAAAGACAACTGGACTTTCTTGGTTTGAAAACATTTCACTTCTCATCCAAGAAGCTTCGAAATGTGTAGGCAGAGGGGAAAAAACCAAGGAAGTCTATTTGCCTTTTGGAACAAGCTTCTTTGAGACAACAATGATGATTGAGAATCTCCATAGACATTTACCCAATAACCTTATTTTTCTACACCCACCCACCCCCAAAAAAGTTGTCCCTCAAAAGCTTTTCATCTCTCCACCTTTCCTCACTGAACTGGTTCCCATTTAATAGATCTTTCTCCTCCATGCCCACAAAAGCACCTGTCTGGAATTTGCTAAGGTCCATAAGATTTTGTGCCAAGTAAAACTGATGTAATCAAGGAAAGATGCCCTTGTCAGTTTCGAAATCTAACTGGGAGTTTTAATATTGCACATGAAATCCTCAAGACGGAAGGGACTCTTGGAGACGTCCAACCCACCCCCAGCTCAGTGTAGGAAGCCAAATGGGAAGATCCCCATGGCTTGGAGGCTCCAACTGGGCGCGGCTTTTCCGAGCTACGAATGAATGTGATGTGTGAATGTAATGACCCTCGTGTTCTTTCAAATGAGTGTTTCTGTCTGGTGCTGAGCCCCTCTAATCAAAATGGCTTCCCGGTGGCACTTGGAGCCCACCCACCCACCCATGGAATGCAATGAAAACAGAGCCCCAAGTTCAGACATTCTTGAGAGATGGCTGTCCAGGCTCTGGTTCATTTCAGTCCATCCAGTGAAGAGGAGCCCACCCTTCCTCCTCTGGAGAATTAGTTCCATTATGAAACTGCTCTGCTTCTCGCCTCACAATCGGGAGGCTGTGAGTTCGATCCTAGGTAGCAGCAGGTATTTCTCTCTCTGGGCACAATGAGTAAATATCTGCTGTGAACTCTGCATTGGCAATAGGTAGGGCATCCGGCGAGTAAACACTCAGCTCCCTTCAGTTGCCCCGACTCCATCCCGATGCAAGGGATTACGGGGTCAGTAAAAGACAAAAAGGAAAAAAAAATGAAACTGCTCCGCTTGTTGCATTTTTATTTTTTAACGTTCAGCATCATTTGGCCTGTTGCACATATTAATTCAAACTTGTGGAGATCGTTAAGAGGGAAGGAGACGTAGCTGGAGGAGATGTTTTCTGGAACTGTTTTCAGGCTTCCCCAACCTGTCCCTGATCCCAGTGCAGAGATGGGTTGGTGGGAAGGCTCTAGAGAAAAACCTCCTAGCAGGTGTGTGTGTGTGTGTGTGTGTGTGTGTGAGAGAGAGAGAGAAAGAAAGAGAGAGAGTCCAAAGAGACCCTTTCGTTCCACACATTCTCAGCTGAGTGAGTGGCTTTTGGGGAAAGGCAGGACAGCCTCTTTATTTGCTGGCATTCTAAACAAAATGAGACTTGAATCGCATTCCAGAATCCTTCACAAATAGTTTGTCAGGCCTGGAAGCCTTTCCGTTGGGGGTGTTACTTGGAACTCTGACATTGTTTCCAGGCAGAAAAGTGGGGTTGATGATAGCTTCCTCATGGATTAGAGGGCCTTTCTGGCTCTCCGGGAAAAAGGGCTTCTCCTTGTGGTGATTTTTCCACAGCAGAGAAGCCCTTGGCCATGATCTTGGCTTGGCTTCTGCAGAAGCTCCTGGGTCAGGGGGCCATCTTCCTTTCGGAGGTCTTCAGTGGGCAGGAGATGGAAGGAAAGGGAAGGAAGCCCAGGAGGTTGCAGACCAGGGGACAGAGAGTCATGCAAGAGTAGGCAGCTCCATCACACACCTGAAGGCTTTTCCCTTTGAAAGAATGTGCAAAGCAAGTTCCCTTTCATCAGATTGAATGAGGCAGAGGAGAGAGAGAGAGAAAGAGAGAAGAGAGAGAGAAAGAGAGAGAGGAGAAAGAGAAGAAGAGAAAGAGGAGAGAGAGAGAGAGAAAGAGAAGAGAGAGAGAGAGAGAGAAAGAGAGAGAGGAGAAAGAGAAGAAGAGAAAGGAGAGAGAGAGAGAGAGAGAGAGAGAGAGAGAGAGAGAGAGAGAGAGAGAGAGAGAAGACTAAAACAGCAAACGAAGTGAAGAATCCAAAAGGTTTTCCCAGAAGACATCCCTTAACATTTGCATGCCAGACTCATAAGGCCAAACGCCACGAAAGGCAGAAGCTCGTCTGGGCTTTCCCCAGGCGAGAGCTGCTCAGGCCCCTGCCGAAGCCTCTGCCTTTTCATGACTTGCGAGTTGAACCAGGGCTCCCTTTCATTCTTGGCTACCATAGGCACAAACGCTGCCAGAATCCTTTGCCTCTCACAGGGGGTCCCCCAATAGTCCCCTTCCTCTGCAGAAAAAGGGAGGCCAAGCCCTGCGGGCAAACTTTCCACGATGGGTCCCTGCCTGCTGAAGACGTGGGCTCCCGCGGCGCCTGACCCAAAGCAGAGATCCAGGGAGCTTCCCCTGACAGCCTTAAACACGGAAGCTTGGAGATCTTGGGGAAGAGGGGGGGGCTTCCCCTCCTTTCCATTGCAGGGCCACCATGCGGTCAGCAAGGGCAGAGGGGTTTCCTGGCAATGGGGAGGGATTGGGTGAAGGGCAAGGCGGAAGATGCCGAGGGAGGCAGTTGAGAGAATGGCACGGGGCGGAGGGGAGATGGCCAGAAGCTCCTACCCCACTCCGTGAGTTGGCCCTTGTGATGGCCAGAAGCTCTTATTCCCTCCCGTGAGTTGGCCCTTAGGGAGGAGGTCTCTGGGGAGGGATGGGCCAGCAGGGCCACAGCTGGGATGCAAACTGTGTTAACCTGTGAGTAAAGCCTCCGGGACTTGAGCGTTTCGTCTTCTTGCTTGCAGGGCTAACTTAAAAGAAAGTTTTACAATGTCGCACTGGCTGAAGAAGCTGTTCATCCCCCAGGCCCCCCTCCCCCCACATGAAACCATGAAAAGCAGAGAGAGAGAGAGAGAGAGAGAGAGAGAGGGCAGAGGGCTTTCCCCAAACCCCCTTTGAGTTCGGTCTTTTCTTGAGTTCTCTGGTCCTGGTTTATTTTACTGATTTTTTTCTTTCCAATTCCCACCCTTGCCAGAACCACTCCGCTGAAAGCTTGTCTGTTGCATGGAACTTGTAGAAATAACATTTCATCACTAGTTTTTGGAATTCCTTGTCAATGCGTTGGTTATTATTATTATTATTATTATTATTATTATTATTATTATTATTACTAATTATTATTACTATTATTATTATCCTCTTCCTCATCCTCCTCATCCTGATCATCATCATTATTTTATGGAAAAGAAAAAAAAAAGAATTTGTGTATGTGACCGAAGCATGTAACCTTAAGATGTTGCATTCTAAAAACAGAAAAAAATCAAAATAAAGGCCTTTTTTCCCAAATAAGATGGTGTTTTTCAGACTGTTTAATATATATATATATTTCTCCCATTTGAATGTCCACACTCCCCACAAGCCTTAATCATACTAATAATGCCAGTCCTTGTGGTGCACCCCGAAGGGAGCAGCAGCAGCCCAGTGCAGAGAGGAGGGGCGGGTGGGACACTCTTGCGTACAGAGCACTGAAACCAAGCTTATTTTAACCTTGCAGGCGATAAAAGCGAAAATGGAGGAACTTAGGCCCTTGATCCCAGTCTTGGAGGAGTACAAAGCCGATGCCAAATTGGTTTTGCAGTTTAAGGAGGAGGTGCAGAACCTGACGTCGGTTCTAAACGAGCTCCAGGAGGAAATTGGCGCCTTTGACTACGAAGAGCTTCAGAGCAGAGTGTCAAATCTTGAAGAGAGGCTGCGGGCATGCATGCAGAAATTAGGTAGGAGATGCACCGGCCCCCGAGGGGCAGGGTGTCCTCACCCTCTGGGCTGTTCTGCTCCCACCGGGCACCCAGGCTGGCCAGAGATGCAGGAATCGCCCTCCCGCTCCTTCCTCACCCCACTCCCCCACCCCACCCGAACTCAGTGGGTGCCCTGCCACAGCCCTGGGCAGAGGGGGTCCCACTGCAAACCTGCCAACAAGGGCCAGAGGAAGTGCCCTTGCGGCCCTTGGGTTGAGTCCCCCGTAAGGGAGAGGTCAGGGAAGACACTTGGGCAGGGCACGTCAGAGAGGATGGATGGATGGATGGATGGATGGATGGATGGATGGATGGATGGATGGATGGATGATTCAGGGCCATTCTGCCAACCTAGGGGGTTTTCCAGAAGGACCATTGTGGCAGGAATCTTCAATTTGGAATGTGCATGGGGAAGGGAGTGGGGATGAGACACTGCTGACCGAAAGGGGGATAGGAAAAACATGCGGGTGGGGGGGCTCAAAACAGAGACTTGGGCTCTGGGCAAGCTCACACCGATCCTCTTCTAGCTGGCTTGAAAGGGTCCAGGTGTCACAAGCCAAGATTCCAAAGCCACCAGCGTCTAAATACTGTCACCAACCCTGGTTTTTATATCCTGCTGTTCTAAAACACCATCAGTAGTAAATCTTCGGCTAACATCTTAAACAACCAAAAGAAAAACGAGGCTCCAAACAGCTACCAGTGGGGGGGAAAATGCAGAGATAAGATTAATATGATGGCTGCAAACATAAACGCCAATAATTAAAACCCCTGCCCTACTGCCAACCTCTAGAAGCCCTCTGAAGTGCGTCTGGTGAAGCCACCCTGACTTGAGTAATGAAAATCCCCAAGTTTTGGGGGTGATTGGGAGACCTATTTAAGTCATTGATTTACTGTAGTTATTTATATTTCATATTTCCAAACTGCCCGTCTCCCTCCAGACTCTCTGCTGTTCATGATCCCACCACCCCAGAGCCAGGATCCCCTGGTTGACTTGAGAATCCACCACTCGGAAAGAACCTTGATCCAATAACCAGGGTTCCGTTGGGAAAGTCAGGGGAACCTTTCAGAGTTGTGGGGCAGGGTCTGTGCCAGGACTAGCTGACATATCTCTGTCGAGGGAATGTCCCATTAAGCAGATCAGGGGAGGAACAAAGGCATTCTTGCCAGAAATCAAGCGAGCTAAATGATCTCCAGTGGATCTCCTCCTACATGGGATTTCCAGTTTCTGCTGGATATCACTGAGGTTGTGGGCCAGAACAGGAAGCGGCACCTATAGTGGTACAATGCCACCAAAGCTCAATCAGAACTAAGCCTTAAGCATTGCGAAGGTTTATGCCAGGTAAGTAGGTAGGCGATGGCAGGCCATCTTTTCCCTTTCTGGTACTCTCTTGGAGATGGATGGGGAGCCCCTATGAAATGCAGCTTACATTTGTGGTTCACCAGCCAACCCCTTCACCCCCTCAGAGAGATTCCCTTAGCAGAGCTTCTGATGGACTTCAAAAGTTCTTTTAAAATCCAGAGATTGCATCTGCCTTGAAAATGTCCCCTGTTGAACCTAATAGCACAGACAAAGAGCGGGAAACGTCACATGACATTTTGTATTATGTCATAAAATGCTTTATGGTAAAATTACGATCATTTAAAATTCACAGCAGTTTTATAACGTTTGCCAAATATTTATTCCACAAGTGTTATGGGTCCCAGAGAGTTAGCCCATTGGAGATACATTGGTTCAAAGAGTTCTGCCCATTTAAAGGTTACGGATACAAGAGCTCTAGTAGGACATAGATTGCTTGTTAAAGATAAAGTTAAAAATCAGACCGGGATTCCACAATTTTTTATAGATCTTGCTAACACCAGAGAAGGGAAATCTATCTCTTACCATAACCCCCAGATTGGTTCCAGAGAGCTGCCATTTTACTACTCTTTTGAGACTGGATAGCCCAGAAATGAATCATAGCACATCAGAGTTGGAAGGGAATTAGAGGTTTTCTAGTCCATCTCCTTGCTCAAGCAGGAGACCCTGCTCAATAAATTTTACGTCTCATAGGCTGGAAGAAAGGAGTGTGCAAGACTTCCTAGAAAGGCCCAGGGCTTTAGAATCCTTCTCTTTTGCTCCGTGAATGGCAACTTATTATATTATGTGCCAACGTTCACCTACCTATGCCCACTGAAAACATTCTTTCTTGGACGGCTGTTCTAACAGCAATCCATAATGGGTGGAGCCCATTTTTCTTAAGTGATGGTGAGAAACAGAAATATCCCAAACCCATGGTAGATTTTTGTCAACTCATCTGAGATCCAAGGAACTTACAATTATTATTTATCTATTGAAGGAAATGTTCCTCAAATACATAAGGTAGGAGGATGGAGAACTTCTTTTAATCCGAAAGAAGAGATCATATAAATGTTTGTCACTACTTGATGTGGTACCTTTTAGTGAATTGTAATTAGATGCCTGATGGATACCTATATTATTGTGTATTGGGCATTATAGATTTCCGAGTCTTCAGAAATATAATGCGGTTCTTCCTAAATAGCCCTAATTGCTACAAAGCTGAATTCAGTTATCAAATCCTAATGTCTAAGACCAAATACACGAATAAATTCTGGTCTTTATTATGGATAGGGTGATGTTCCTGGACTTCCCAAAACAGATGTATGAAAGCATCACTGCTGAGATGGAACACGGTCCCCTTATTAAGGGGACATGCAGGAGTGATTTCCTTGAGAGCTGATGGCTTCCATTGAAAAAAATATTTAACATTATATTTGAAATTGATAAATTGTATGAGTTCCCCCTATGTTTGAAATGAAGAACTTGCTCAGTGGTGAGTCCACTTTCACGAGAGGCCTCCAGACAGTGCTGGGTGAAGCATCTTCTCTCGTCCATCTCTAGCATTTGGTGATGCCAATCTTTTGTGAAGAACACACTTTTGGCAAGTATCTCTTTTATGGCGTGCGGAGGTCTTGCACCTGTTCTGAAGGAGGCACCAAAGGCAGGTTGCACCATGCTTCTCTCCAGCCACCTGCAGCCTCCTCGCTTCCCAAGTGACTATTCCGTCCCGGGGAAGGCAACCGGAAGGACCTTTTTCTGACCAGAAAGCAGAGAGGCAGCCAAGAAAACCACAGAGGGGCAGAAAGCTAAACGAACTGTTGTAATTCTAGGACTTCCTTTAGGTTCCAATATTGGTTCCAATATTTGATAGGCTCCTACAAAGAGGAGGGGGTCAACCTGTTTTTCAAAGCACCAGAAGGCAGGACAAGAAACAGTGGATGGAGACTAATCAAGGAGAGGCCCAAAGGTGCTTTTTTTCTTTTCTTTTCAAGAGGCAACGGGACTTTCTGGTTTTTCTTTGAAGACGTTTCGCTTCTCATCCAAGAAGCTTCTTCAGCTCTGACTGGATGACGGTGGGGAATGGAAGGATTTAGACTCCTTGCAGAGAGCTGGTCCTTTGCCTCCTTTGAGAGGGTCTTTGAGGTCACCTGGAGGTTTATCTGGGTCAAAGTTCAGCTGCCTCTTGAAAAAAAAAAGAGCACCTTTAGGACAACCATGACCTGGAGGACTGAGAATCTCCATAGACATTGAATGAAGGAGAGAAGCAACCTGGAATTAAGGGGAGATTTCCTAACAGTGAGAACAATTAACCAGTGGAACAACTTGCCTCCAGAAGGCAGATCTCCTGCTCGAGCAAGGGGCTGGACTAGAAGACCTCCAAGTTCCCTTTCGACTCTTGTTATTCTGCACAGATTTGGCTCTATTCCATGGTGAGCAGCAGCTGTTCTGACTTTGTTTCTTCCCTATATGAGGAGGCAGCTATTTTCTCTTTCAATGGGCCCTCTGTGCACACCCAGAACTTCTCGCCAGCACACCCTGCAACTGTGCAAATTCCCTTTCCCCCCCCAAAAAAATTCACTTCTTCTGCCATCTCAGCCACTTTCTCTGTCTAGCGAAGAATACTCTGAACTCAAAACTACCATCCAAAGAAATGGGAAAGCGTCGTAAATACGATTTAGAAAACACCAGAAGCCTCTTTCCCAGGACAAGAAAACCTGCACATTTTGACCCAGAATTA
Organism: Pantherophis guttatus; assembly: GCF_059756535.1. Classification (NCBI taxonomy): domain Eukaryota; kingdom Metazoa; phylum Chordata; class Lepidosauria; order Squamata; family Colubridae; genus Pantherophis; species Pantherophis guttatus. The sequence continues at coordinate 1,338,514 of NC_142078.1, forward strand.
TGCCGACTATAAGGTGGAGGGAGGGGTGGGAACTGCAGGGCTTTCTTACTATTGTTGTGTTCCACTATCTTGCAGCGTGTGGGAAATTGACTGCAATAAGCGATCCCATCACCGTAAAGACCTCCGGCTCAAGGTTCGGCTCCTGGATGACGGACCCCTTGGCTCCCGAGGGTGAAAGCAAGGTAGGGTCATTTCCTTGTACCGGCCTTTGACTCTGTGAAGAGGGCAGTAAGGCTTGGACCACCCCAGGAGAGTCCAAACTCACTGGGAATGCTGCTGCTCTCGGTCATCCCCACTGACCCACAGGCCAGCAGTAAGCCTTCAAAGATGGGCAGGGGCCTGCTTGTCTCGTCCCTCCTCACTAGAGGCACAGTTCAGGTGATGGGACTGGCAGTCTCCGGGGGGGGGCATATTTTTCTGCCTGTTTCCAGCTAATTCTGGTTTATCTTTTCCTGCCACATCTCAAGGGGTGGGAGAGAAAGGGAGCAGACAAAAGACAGAGGGGCCCAGTGAAGCCAGCAGGACCTGGCAAGTCTCTGTCAAGTGCTGAGCTCTTTCCCCAAACCCTCTCCTCTAAAGGATGTTTAATTGTCTCCGTGAGTTCTGAGGCATAACAGACTCACTTCCTTCAGAGGAAAGCTCCCTTTTCTGTTATTGGTAAACCAGCACAGCTCTGCTCATTCAGGAAGACGGCGGGTTCTCTGTGGAGCCACAGTTCATTTTGCACAGCCCCAGGGAGAGTAAAGGGTTTTGCAGAACACCAGAGGTCCATCCTATGATGGACCTCCATGAAGAGGGAAGAAGGGTTGTGTCCATGGGTGTCTGTCTGAAGGTCCAAGAACGGTTTATCTGTATTCTTAGCAATAGCAATAGCACCGAGGCTTATGTACCGCTTTATGGTGCTTTCCAACCCAAGAGATTTTACAGAGTCAGCCAATTGCCCCCAACTATCTGGCTCCTCATTTTACCCACCTCGGAAGGATGGAAGGCTGAGTCAACATTGAGCCAGTCAGGATTGAACTGCTGGCAGTGAGCAGAGTTAGCCTGCAATACTGCATTCTAACTACTGTGCACCATGGATGGATGGATGGATGGATGGATGGATGGATGGACGGACGGACGGAAGGAAGGAAGGAAGGAAGGAAGGAAGGAAGGAAGGAAGGAGAAAAGGAAGAGCAATAGCTGTAGCACTTAGACTTATATACCGCTTCACAGTGCTTTACAGCCCTCTCTAAGCAGTTTACAGAGCCAGGCTCTTGCTCCCAACAATCTGGGTCCTCATTTTACCCACCTCAGAAGGACGGAAGGCTGAGCTTGAGCTTGGTGAGATTTGACCTGCCAACTTGCAGGCAGCCAGCAGTCAGCAGAAGTAGCCTGCAGTGCTGCACTTTAACCACTGCGCCACCGTGACTCATTACCTGTATCCTTCATAGAAATTATGGGTAACTTTGAAAGAAATGGAGCTTGTTGACATTATTAAATCTGGCCTATAATGTGATATGTCTCAGATGGTCTTTCAAAAGCCTGTATGTGAGACATGTATTGATTCATTGCCACCACACTCTGTGTGTGTTGGATGATAAACCTCATCTTCACAACTGGCTTTGCTGTTGGACCTGGTGACTGAAGCAGATGGGAATTGTAGTCCCACAGTTGGAGATTGGCACCAGATTAGAGAAAGCTAGGCTACTGACCTTTGACAGCAGAACCGTTAGATGGGTGAATTTTTTTAATGCTCTTTCCTACTCTGTGTTCTGCTGCTCTTCCCTAGGTCTGGTACATGGACAGTTATCACAACAACCGATTTGTCCGCGAATACAAATCCATGTCGGACTTCATGAACACGGATAACTTCACCTCTCACCGCCTTCCACACCCATGGTCCGGCACCGGCCAAGTAGTCTACAACGGCTCGATTTATTTCAACAAATACCAAAGCCACATCATCATCAGGTTTGACTTGAAAACGGAGACCATCCTTAAAACCCGTAGCTTGGATTACGCCGGCTACAACAACGTCTACCATTACGCCTGGGGTGGCCATTCAGACATCGACCTCATGGTGGACGAGAACGGGCTGTGGGCCGTCTACGCCACCAACCAAAATGCAGGGAACATTGTTATCAGCAAGCTGGACCCCAACACATTGCAGAGCCTTCAGACCTGGAACACCAGTTACCCCAAGCGCAGTGCCGGCGAAGGGTTCATCATCTGCGGCACGTTATATGTCACCAACGGCTACTCGGGAGGGACGAAGGTGACCTACGCTTACCAGACCAACAGCTCCACTTACGAATACATAGACATCCCGTTCCTAAACAAATACTCACACATTTCCATGCTGGACTACAACCCTAAGGACCGAGCCCTCTACGCTTGGAACAATGGCCACCAAATACTTTACAACGTCACCCTTTTCCACGTCATCAGGTCTGACGAGTTATAGTCCTTTTTTGGGGTGCGGAGATGGGACTGAAGGCTTCACGCACAGCAAACCCCCGAGAGCCGAAAGCTGTCGGGGACACATATTTTAAACTTATCAAAAAGGAAGTTTCGAAACGGAGAAGCTGCCAATCCGGAAGCAGAGAGGATTATTACCTGAGTTAAAACTGCAAGACGAGAACTTACCTCTCAAATGTCAAACTACTATTATCGAACAACAGGAATAATAATAATAATAATAAAAAAAATACGCTACTCATTTGCAGCTGGAACTGCACTTGAAAAATACTTTCCAGCCACTTTTTCAGGGTGGGGCCGGGGTAGTTGTCCCCCCCCATTTATGTTCCAATAGCAGAGCTGTAGTTACAGAGTACGATGAAAGGCGATGACTGTTGGACATTCATTAGGGGTTACCTGGGATTCTTGTTTCCTCTCTTTTTCTTTTTTGCCTTTGTTTCTTTCTTGATGTGTTGCATGGACACTTCCTTACATCACAGAGTGTGGCAATGAGTGTCTGGGGGTTGTTTGACAGCGTACAGTTGATTCACACTAGCAGAGTTTGTTTGTTTGTTTTTTTAAATGAAAAGAGGGTTGTGTGTAAAGATTGTATAACCATTACAGCTAGCAACTCATCTCTCTCCTTCTCTCTCTCTCTCTCCCCCCCTTTTTCTGTGCTTTATGTCCCCTTTAGATGAACTGTTCTGAGACCCAAAGTAGCTAATGGAACTGTGTCTTTAGTAGCTATAAAATACAAAAAGAAAAAAAAAGTTATGTACTATTGACAAGATGTTGTACCCAAATATTTGTTTGAACATGTATCCAACCAATAACTTGTACCCTAAATGTCTGTTATTAACCAGAGGTGGAAAACTTTATATGTCCAAGTTTATGCAATGAATGTTGTAAATGCAAACAATGTCATTTGAATTAATAAATGAAAGTTTCATATCTTAAGAAAAGTCCTGTGTTTATGTCCTATAGATAAGCAACTAATGTCTGGAAGGAGATTCAGAAGCAAGACAAATTTCACGAAGAGATGAGCTTTTACTTTCCTCCAAATTCTATGAATATTTGAACTTTCTCTGTGTATAATGTGTAAACGGAACGGACACAATCTGTACGTTTTGCGTTTTTGTACAATGGCCTTCCTTGCATTGCAGATGACTGAATATTTATATACTGCATCTTTCAAATCGCAGTGCCCTTTGAAATGTTGCAAAATAATAAATATGGTTTGCTCTGAGATGAGAAGACTCCAATCTAATCATAGCTTGAAAAAAATGAGAATCCCAGCCCCGTTGCTAACATTTCAGCTGGGGAGGGGGGGGAGTGCTGATGCTTTGCCCCTTTGGGGGCACGGTGTGCACATGCAGTAGGCCAAAGCTAGTTGCAAATGATTAAAAATTATCAATAGTTTTCTTTAAAAAGAGTAACTGAATGGATCCCTTAAGCTTTTTTTTGACTTAACAGTTTATAGTTTGTTAAATCCAACTGCCATAGTTCAAAAAAAGGGGAAGGGGAATTAAAGGTGGGTAAAAGATGTTGGCTGTATAGCACTAGTACTTAGCCCTTAGACTTATATACCGTTTCACTGTGCTTTATAGCCCTCTCTAAGCAGAGGTCAGCCTATTGCCCCCAACAATCTCATTTTACTGACCTCGGAAGGATGGAAGGCTGAGTCAATCTTGAGCCAGTCAGGATCAAACTAATGGCAGTGAGCAGAGAATTAGTTTGCAATACTGCATTCCAACCACTGAGCCTCCACGGCTTTAGCTAGAAATAGAAGATGATAGATAGATAGATAGATAGATAGATAGATAGATAGATAGATAGATAAGCTATAGCAATAGCAATAGCAATATTGCTATTTATACTTAGCAATAGCATGTATACTTATATATAGTTTGAAGATGAAACTCGAATACTTTGGCCACCTCATTAGGAAGGAAGGACTCCTTGGAGAAGAGCCTAATGCTGGGAACGATTGAGGGCAAAAGAAGAAAGGGACAACAGAGAACGTGGTGGCTGAATGGAGTCACTGAAGCAGTAGGCGTGAGCTTAAATGGACTCCAGAGGATGGTAGAGGACAGAAAAACCTGGAGGAACGTTGTCCATGGGGTCGCAATCAGTGGTGGGATTCAAATAATTTAACAACTGGTTCTCTGCCTTAATGATTTCTTCCAACAACCAGTTCACCAAACTGCTCAGAAAGTTAACAACCGGTTCTCCTGAAGTGGTGCGAACTGGCTGAATCCCACCACTGGTCGCGATGGGTCGGACACGCCTAACAACAACTGCTTTTACAGCCCCCTAAGCGGTTTAGAGTCAACCTATCACACCCAACAATCTGGGAAGGCTGAGTCAACCTTGAGCCTGGTGAGATTTGAACTGCTGAAGTAGCCTGCAGTACTGCACTCTAACCACTGCGCCACCTCGCATATAGATATAAAGATATAGATATAGATTTATATAAATACATATATAGAGATGAGAGAGAGAGAGAGATGATAGATTATATATGATAAATAGATAGATAGATGGATAGATAGATAGATATCCATCCATCCATCCATCCTATATATATCCATCCTATATATATCTATCCATCATGCATATGCATATACATATATATACATATACACATACACATACATATACACATTCTTCCTACATTTTTATATATAGTGCAGTGCAGATTAGGTCCTTTAGCAGCTAGATCTCAGAAGGAGGTGGCTCCTCTCCTGGCTACAGTTGACACCTGAAGCTGCTCTTCTCCAGATATCCCACCTCTTCCCTCCTCTCAACAAGAGGCTGGGTCATCATGGCAATGGTGAGCCTGTTTGACCTCCCTGCAGAGGAGGCAAGCAAGAACATCTGCAGGCAAACAGAGAAACTCAGACAGCATCAAGGACTCTACAGTCCCACCCTGAACTACAGTTGGAATCCTGCATCCAGTTTGGGTCATCATATTATTAAAAAGATGTTGAGACTCTGGAAAGAGTGCAGAGAAGAGCAACAGAGATGATAAAGAGTCAGTAGACTAAACATATGATTAACCTTTGTGGAACTAGGTTTGTCTGATCCTAGTCTAATGAAGAGAAGGACCATAGCTGTCTTCTGGTACTTGAGGAGCTATCCCAGAGAAGAGGAGGACAGCCTATTTCCCAACCACCTGAGGGTAGGGCAAGAAGTAATGGGTGGAAGCCTGTTAAAGAGAGGTTCCAGCCTGAAGTTACGGAGAAATTTCCTGACAGAACCAGTGGAACAGTTTGCCTCCAGAAGTTGTGGGTGCTCCATCATTGGGGGTTTTCAAGAAGAAATTGGACAGCCATTTGTCCAGAATTGTCTTCTGCTTGAATAGAGGTTGGACTTCTTCCTACCCTATTATTCTCTGTCTTATGTTCTTTATTTAATCAAAGTTCATTAAATCCACTGCAGTTTATTGGGTTTATCCAGGCCTGAGCAATGTGGGTTATTTGCTAAGTTGCAAATGTGGGGATGCGCCCCAAGTGGCTGCCTAGTGAAGGTGACCTCTCCAGATGCTCCTAGTCAAAGCAGCTCAGCTTTGCCTTCCCTCCCTCTTCCTTATTTTTCCTGGGCTGCAGACACTTCCGTGTTTAGCTTTTCCATGTTCTTGGGGGTAAGAGGGCAAGAGGCATTCTTGGAAGTACAGATGATGCTAGAGGTTAGTACAGAGCTAGTCAATTTTCCCATTTTTATTAAAAGAATCAAATTCAATAAAAGCAAGCGGAGGAGGAGGAGGAGAAGAAGGAGAAAAGAAGAAGAAGAAGAAGAAGAAGAAGAAGAAGAAGAAGAAGAAGAAGAAGAAGAAGAAGAAGAAGAAGAAGAGGAGGAGGAGGAGGAGGAGGAGGAGGAGGAGGAGGAGGAGGAGGAGGAGGAGGAGGAAGAGGGAGGAGGGAGAAGGAGATGAAGAAGAAGAAGAAAAGAAGAAGAAAGAAGAAGAAGAAGAAGGAAGAAGAAGAAGAAGAAGAAGAAGAAGAAGAAGAAGAAGAAGAAGAAGAAGAAGAAGAAGAAGAAGAAGAAGAAGAAGAAGAAGAAGAAGAAGAAGGCAACCTTGGAGGTCTTCTAGTCCAGCCCCCTGCTCAAGCAGGAGAACCTATACCATTTCAGACAAGAAGCAAGTCTCAACCAGACCATATTATGTCATCTGAACAGCATGGAGTTTCTTTGGATCTTTTGACAGATTCTGGGCACCAAGCTTCCAAAAGAATGTAGACAGATGGGAAGAGATCCAGAAAAATGCCCATTGATGATAGGGAGATGGGAAGTCATGCTCTCTAAGCATCTGGTATGTTCAGTCTGGAGAAAGATGGAGAGGAGACACAATAAAGGAAAATATTTCTGGTTCAGGGTTGGAATGAAGGGTCCTTGGTGCTCTCTGAGCTTGGTCGTTTTCTTGCAGATGTTTCTTTATCTAAACTAGGAGACACAATAGCCATGTCTGGACACCTACAAGAAAGCCAGTAGGCCAACAACAGGCTTTCACAGCTACAGAAAGACTTTAATTTAAATCTAAATTTAATTTAGATTTATATGAAATCTGGATAGCAAGTTGCAGCTATCTAGATTTCATTTAAATATTAAGAAAAAGTTCTCACTGATAACATTAATATATAGTGAAATAGACTCCCTGGGGAGCTTGTGGGTTCTCCATCTAACGGGGGTTTTAAGAGGCTGGACAGCTACCTCCCATTTATGGTTTCATAATTTTCCCACACAATGTAGAGGGCTGGAGTAGATGATTTTTGTGGCCCCTGTTCACATTTCTGATTTTGTGATAAGTATGACAAAAACATTCAATAAATATTTATCAGTAAGCAAGCTTAAAGGATACATAAAATTACTCAGCTTTTAAAAAAATGTTGCAATAGACTGCACAGAAGAATCAAAGGATGCTATTTGAGTTACACAAAACTCCAAAGTTGAGTTTTGAGACAAAAATCCAGCAACTTTGCAATCACGTCCCACCGGTTCCTCCTCTGGCCAAATATCTCTTTTCATACGTTGATTAAAAGAAATACAACAAAAGATACGTTGGAATTTCAAATAGGTGTGCATGACTAAAATGTTCAGTATTATTTTTTTATACTAAAATGCCAAGAATTGTTCCACTAGAAACAATTTAATTAGCAGCTCTCATTATTACTCTACAATAATGAACACGTAACACAGTTTCCTCCAGCTGGTTAGCTGCTGTCCAAGCCTGGAAGCATTACAGGCTTCACACATCTGTCAACTGGTATCAAACCACTTTTCTTTGATGATCCAAGGATCCCGTTTAGCTGCTGTGAAGGCAAGTGCAGCAATGGGATGATAAATGGTGGCAATGAGTCTCTGGAACTTACTGACCCAGGGACAACAAGACAAACAATGTCCTTAGGTCAAGACAATTGGGGGAACACCTTCTGGTCTTTGGGCAAGGACATAACTGCTCTGACAAGGTCAGGTCTCCTGGACCAGATGGTTTCCACTCCAGGGTACTGAAGGAGCTGGCAGATATAATCTTGGAACCACTGAACAAAATCTTTCAGAGCTCCTGACCCATGGGGGAACTGCCAGAGGCCTGGGAAAGAGCTAATGTGATTCCTATCTCCAAGAAGGGGGAAAAAGTGGATCCAGAAAACTACAGACCAATCAGCTTGACAGAAATATCTGAGAGAATCCTGGAAAAGATAACCAAGGAGCAGATTTGGGAGCATCTAGGACGAACAAGGCGTTTATGGAAAGCAGCTTGTTAAAAACAGATCAGGCCAGACAAGCGTTACTGCCTTCTTTGATAAAATGACTAAGTTAGTGGACCAGGGAAATGCTGTGGATATAATATACTTGGTAAGGCATTTGACAAAGTAGACCACAGTCTACTTCTGGCTAAGGCAGAAAAAAATGTTGATAGACAGCATCACTACTAATTGGATTTGCAACTGGCTGACAAACCACACTCAGTGTGTAATCCTTAATAGAGCGACATCTAGATGGAGAGAAGCTTGTAGTGATGTTCCCCAAGATCTTAGTACTCTTCAACATCTTCATAATTAACCTACATGTGGTGTCTGGGGGAGAGCTCATCAAATTTCTGGGTGACACATAGCTGCAGGGAATTTCTAACACTTTGCAAATAGACTCAAGATTCAGAAGGATCTTGGCAAACTTAAGCACTGGGCCCTATCCCAAGTATGCAGTGCAGTGATGAGACAACTAAGGTCCCGCACTTAGTCAAGAAAACACAAACATATAGATACAGAATAGGAGGTATCTGGCTCAACAGTAGCAACTGTGAGAGGGGTCTAATGGATCACTGCTTAAGTGTGAGTCAGAGTGTTTCGCAGCTGTCACAAAGGCAACATAGTCTTAGGCTGCATCAACAGAGGGAGAACATCAAGTTCATGTGAAGTGATAGTACCACTCTATATTGTGCTAGTGAGGCCACACTTGGAATACGGTGTCTAGTTCTGGCCAGCACAATATGCACAAAAATTGTTGGGACCTTAGAAAGAATGCAGAGAAGTGCAACAAAACCGACAAAGGCCCTGGAGGCTGGACTATAATGATGAACAATTGAGGGATTGATATATTTCTAGTAACGAAAAGAAGGAGTGGGGCAACATGATAGCAGTCTTCCAATATTTGAAGACTGTCACAGGGAAGATGGGGTCAAGCTATGCTCCAAAGCTCCTGAGGCAGGACAAGAAGTAATGGGTGGAAACTTACCAACGAGAGATCCAACCTGCAGTTCATGCAACGGACCCTGCTGGTCAGCAAATTCTGGCTGGCGGGGTCCAAGAGAAGAGCCTTGCCCCCTGAGGTGAGATGGGCTCCCATCCTCCTGACCTTCCGTAGGAGCCAAAAGTTGGCTTGGAGACCCAATGGGAGAGTATCACCTTGCAGGTGATGGATCAATCAGTAGCAGATCCCACCTCCCCCTTTGTACATTCTGTCTCCTCCCTCACCGCTTTTAGTCTCATAATCCAAATTATCCCCTCTTATAATCCATATTTCTCGGTGCTTAATTACAGACATACCTTTTTACGGTTTTATTGTTTTTAATGTTGAATTTACATTTTACCAACAAAGAAATATAAATTTCTTTGTTGGTAAAACATAAATTTAACACAAAAATAGTTTGTCACGAAAGCAACTGCCTGCGAAGGCCCCTGGATTGGGGCGGAAAGTAAAAACGGAAGCAATATCCCATAATTGGGTAGATCAGGTTGCCCTGATAGACGAATCTCACCGGAAAAAAAACACTTATTGTTTTTAATGTTGTAATCTGCCCAGAATCACCTCGCAGTGAGATGGGCTGCAAACAAATTTAATAAACAAACAAACAAACAAACAATACTGCTCTATACCACACTGGTAAGGCCATATTTAGAATATTGCATACAGTTCTGGTCACCATAAAACAAAAAATAAATAAAATAAAATGCTGAGGCCCTAGAAAGTGTGCAGAGAAGAGCAAGAAAGATGATAAAGGGTCTGGAGATTAAACTGTATGATGAATGGTTAAGGAAATTTGGTATGTTTTATGATTCTTGATGAACATATCTTTTCTTTATGTACTCTGCGAGCGTATGCACCAAGACAAATTCCTTGTGTGTCCAATCACACTTGGCCAATAAAAAATTCTATTCTATTCTACGTCTAGCCTAATGAAGAGAAGGATTAGGGGTGACATGATAACCATCTTCCAATCTTTGAAGGGCTGCTCCAGGGAAGAGGGGGTTGACTTTCTCCAAAACACCTGAGGACAGGGCAAGAATTGATGGATGGAGAGATCCAAGCTGCAACTTAGAAGAACTAAGGAAACATTTCCTGACAGTAAGAACAATTAATCAATGGAACTGGAGTTGTGGCTGCTCCATTGCTGGAGGTTTTCAAGAAAAGATTGGACAACCGTTGTTTGAGGACTCCTACCTTGGGCAAGGGGTTAGACGAGAAGAACTCCAAATTCTAGGATTTGATGGTGAACTGAAGTTGTCCCTGGAAAATGGGGATAATAGCATGACTAAACTCTGTAGTTGGATGCAGGATTCAGACCAGCAAAATCTCTCCAGAGAAAGGAAAGATCAAAAGTACTTTGGAGAGCTGCTCTTTATGAGTGAACCAGAGGAATAGAAGTATTTGCAGTAAACTCTTGAGTTGAGGAGTTGGCAGTTGAAGGATTACATCTAAGTTTATAGAAATGTAGCCCTTAATAACTCAAGGTTTGGCTGATCCTCAGTTCTTAATCTCCTTTGAAGTAACTTTTATTACTTTTTTAAAAATATTTTTTATTTTATTTTTTTATATTGCAAAAGTTTTACAATTACATTTTCACCCCTTTTTTTTCACCCCCCCACCTCCCTCCCCAAACTTCCCGTCCTCCCTAACCCTCCCTAACCCTCCCCCCCCAGACTTCCCTATTATGTAGTCATAACTAATAACACTGATATATAAACCTGAACCCATCCCTCCCCCTATATAATTTTTCCTCTTTGTCTCTTTACATTAAGATATTTCTAATACATTATTTTCAAATAAAAGCTATTTGATACTTTCTAGTTTGGTATTTGTTCTGAACATATTCTATCCACCTTTTCCATTCCCATTCATAAGTCTCTTGTGAACAATCTTTTAAATATGCTGAGATCTTCGCCATCTCTGCAAAACTTGCCATCTTCATAAAAAAATATTTTTTATTAAAGGTTTACAAACAGCAGAAAAACTGTTAAAGGTTTACAAAGAGCACAAATTAATAAAAAGTAAAAGCAAGAAGAAAGAAGAAAAAAAATCTGTGCAGAAAGAAAGAATAAAAAGAAGTTTTCAATTTCCTTTGCAGCAAATATCTCTAGAAGTTATAAAGTTATCTCTTACTATTATTACAAAGGCTCACTCTTTCCTATTATCCATTTTTTTCTAATCATACAAACCACAAACTATAAGTACATTTTGTTCTGCTTTATGTAAACACAAAGGGTTTTCAGTCAACCACAGATATAAATATTATACTTTTTTCTCTAATTAAGTTAATTTAGCCACCTCTGCCAGTTTGGTAAAATGAAATCAAATGGCTAAACCTTTTATTATTTTTTAAATATTGAAAATCTCTGAAAGAGATAAGTTTTTATAGAACTCCCTGGGTGACTTCCCTTCAATCCAATACGAAAGAGGTTTTAACTATGTGTTCAACAATTTTAACAGTTAACAGTAACAGAGTCGGAAGGGACCTTGCAGGTCATCTAGTCCAACCCCCTTCTCAGGCAGGAGACTTGTACTAGGGATTCAAACCGCCGAACTGCCGACCTTTCTGATCGACAAGCTCAGTATCTTAGCCACTGAACCACCTAGTCAGGTTTTATTATATAAATTTATTTTATTATATAATTTATAAAACAATCTTTTTAATTAACAGGGAAAAAATGATTTGTTGGTTTGATAAAATTATTACTGGATTAAGGATCTAGATGGGCTTAATAAAATTTGGAAATTGATTATACAAATCCTTCCTATGAGAAAATATTCATTTCTTTTTTTTTACATTCGGAAGCAAAACAATATGATAAAATGAGACTTTGAAGATTGGACATTAGAGGACACCTGAAGGAAATAAAACATTGGATGCATTGAGAGAGAGATGTACTCAAAAATTCATTTTAAAGGACTCCGTCATTATTGACAGGCTCTATCAAGCTCTGGAGGGGGACTACGTTTTACTAGACAAGACAGAAAGAAGAATATGGAAAAATAAAACAAATTAAATCACAGAAAAGGAAGTGCAGACTAGACTAGAGGAATGACTTTTTATATTGGATCAATAGAATAGAATAGAATAGAATAGAATAGAATAGAATAGAATAGAATAGAATAGAATAGAATAGAATAGAATAGAATAGAATAGAATAACAGAGTTGGAAGGGACCTGTTGTGACCCCGACTCCCGAGCCTGTCGTAACAGAGGAAGAGGACTCAGAAGGTGATGGGGAGGAACTGACAGGGCCTCCCTCTCCAGGACCCTCCTTTCTGGCAATGCCTCAGGTTCCATCTGAAGGCCAGGAGGAACAGCCTGGGATGTGCCAGGAGGAAGGCATATCGGAGCACCCATTGATAGGGAGCAAGGATGATGAATCCTGGCTTGATCCCAGACAGCGTCGGAGGGAGAAGCGTGTGCAGCAACGGAAGAGGCGTGGGAGGGCCAGAGATTGAGCTGAGTCATGAAGCCACACCCCACCAGGAATAAAAGTGGGTGGGATTGCTCTTCAGGCTTTGTGACGGACAAAGTTAAACCCTGAAAGTCACATCGTGATCTCTGAAATTCGGCTTGGATATATTGTGGACTGAACATTGACTAAAGTCTTGTCTCGTGGATAATTTGTTGCTCCTGGAACGGACTGAAGATAAGTCCTCTTCTGCTTTATGGGAGTGAAACCGATCTTGGCAGGCATTCGGCAGTTTGCTGCCAAAACCTTGGTCTGCCAAGAATTCTAATCTGTTTACCTAATAAAATATTGGCAGGCGTGCTTGGTATGACGTTTGCCTGCGTGAGGAAGGGGGACAGAACAGGACCTTGGAGGCAGTGGTGGGATTCAGCCAGTTCGCACCACTTCGGGAGAACCGGTTGTTAACTTTCTCAGCAGTTTGGTGAACTGGTTGTTGGAAGAAATCATTAGGGCAGAGAACCGGTTGTTAAATTATTTGAATCCCACCACTGCTTGGAGGTCTTCTGGTCCAACCCCCTGCCCAGGCAGGAAACCCTACACCACTTATAAAAGAGATTTATGAAGATTTTCTGTGATTTTGTGAGAAGAGAGAAAAAGAGAAAAAACAAACAAACAAACAAGTGTTTGGATATTATTTGAAGGGATTAAAAATTAAGGCCGTTGGGAGCAAGGGGAAGAAATATAAAGTTGGTTTATTTGACAAATGTTAAAATAGATGGCTTGTCATTGGGGGGGGGGGATTTTTAAAGGATTTTCTTTGACCAGGACTGGATGATGAACTCTAAACAAAACTCTTTTATGAAAAAGAGTTCATTTGCTATGTTTTATATTTATCTGATTAAGGTTAAAATTGTTATGTTGCTATATACTGATTAGATTTAAATGATGAGGTTTGGGGGATTTGCTTAATGATAACAAATGAGATGTGAAGGAAGGAACTGAAGTGTGTTTTTAGATCAAGTAGATTTTTAGATTAAGTTGCTATTTCTGGTAACTGTAAATGGACTTTTGTTGATTAGGATGGATGATGAGATTTTAAAAACACACTTATAGAGAAAGATGTGAAATATGGGATCAAGATGACAGGGTTGTGAGCCTGTCGAAACGTTGCTATAAGAAAAACTTTTAAAATTACTGGTAGGATTTTAGCTGAGGTTTTAAAGGACCTTGCAGAGTGCTCTGTAAGGATTTTTAAAAGATTTTAAGCTGGGATTTTAACCAGAATTTTAAACATTTTAACCAATTTATTTACAATGACGTGGGAAAACACCCGAGATTTTAATTTTTTGCATATATATATATATATATATATATATATATATATATATATATGTGTGTGTGTGTGTGTGTGTGTTATATGTAACACACATAAACCTGGTTAGAAGAAAAAAACACACATAAACCCTACGAAGAAGTAAGAAAATTTATATATATATATGTATAGTTAATATTTCGGGTTTCTTCCCGTGTAATTGTGGATATATCCCTAAAAGGGTAGAAGTGACGTTTCGGCAGAATCCCATCTGCCATCATCAGGCTTATGCCAGTAGTCATTTTGCACTAACTGATGTTGGAATTTCAAATCTGGTGCTGGTATTCTGGGATGGCTCCACCTTTTCATTCTGATTGGTTGGGAGTCCCAGAATGAAAAGGTGGAGCCATCCCAGAATACCAGCACCAGATTTGAAATTCCAACGTCAGTTAGTGCAAAATGACTACTGGCATAAGCCTGATGATGGCAGATGGGATTCTGCCGAAACGTCGCTTCTACCCTTTTAGGGATATATCCACAATTACACGGGAAGAAACCCGAAATATTAACTATACACACATACATACCCGTGAAAACTTACATAAACATATACATTTTTTCCTCTAGCCAGGTTTTCCCTACGTAACCAAGGTTTTTCTGCAGCCCTAGCTCAGTAGAATCACATCCACTTGATTCTGGGCTTTTTTCTTTTCTGGTAGCCAGCAAGTTCTTCCTGCTGGCTACCGATTCTACTGAGCTAGGGCTGCAGAAAAACCTTGGTTACGTAGGGAAAACCTGGCTAGAGGAAAAACACACATAAACCCTACGAAGAAGTAAGAAAATAGATACTATACCTTTACAGGGAGGATACATAAGATGTGGGTGTGGCTACTGATGAAAGCAAACGAGCTAGAAATAGATCTATATAAGTCTCCCACCTAGCAGGAAGAACTTGCTGGCTACCAGAAAAGAAAAAAGCCCAGAATCAAGTGGATGTGATTCTACTGAGCTAGGGCTGCAGAAAAACCTTGGTTACGTAGGGAAAACCTGGCTAGAGGAAAAACACACATAAACCCTACGAAGAAGTAAGAATATATATATATATATATATATATATATATATATATATATATATATGTATGTATGTATGTATGTATGTATGTATGTATGTATGTATGTATATATTTATATAATTATATGTTTTTAATCTGTGTTCGCCGCCCTGAGTTCTTCGGGAGAAGGGCGGCATATAAATTCTGTAAAATAAATAAATAAATAAATATTTACCAATAATAATAAACCAAATAATTTCCCCCATATATTCCTCCAAACCACAACTTAACCATTTCTGCTTTCAACACAATATACAATTAATAGTATCTCAATTATTACAATTCCCTAGTTAAATAGAGCTTTCCCCTTATGTTACTCATTTTCACAACTTAAACTCTCCCAATAACCCAAATAGTTTTGTCCATATAATCCTCCAAATCACAACTTAATCATTTCTACTTTTATCACAATATAGAATTAAAAATATTTCAATCGTTACAATTTCCCTAATTAAATTTAAAAATGTTCTAGCTGTTATCCAAGCTACAACTTAATTCTATTTATTTTCACCACCATATACCATTAAAGATATTTCAATTGTTACATATACTTATTCATATTTCTAAAAAATATAAAAAAAGAAAAACTTATCATTGTCTAGATTTCAAAAATACAAAGACAAATATTCCAATTATTATTCATTTCATTTTTACAATCATGATTTCCCATTTATTTCTTACTACTATTCATATTTCAGTTCTAAATATGTATAACATCTTTCTCTTTCATTTCTTTTTCTTTTTCTCCCTTCCCATTTTTCTTTTTGCTTTTTTCTTTCTCCTTTTTTTCTTTTGTGTTTTAAAGTCTTGAACTCTCCTCTTTTACCTTAAATTTCCCATTGTTTGCACCTATCTTTTTTGGTGAGGAAAAAGAAGAAAAAGAAATCTCCACATTGCAGCAAACAGCAAACAGCCTGCTTTACTTTCATTTTCGTTTTCAGCATAGCTTGGTTAAAACAAGGGGGAAAAAAATCTGCTCCAGCAATTTAAGTCTTTGCAGCAGAGCCCTGCACAAAACAGCTGAGAGCAAATCAGCTGAGAGTTGGGAGGCTGATCCAATCAATTTGTACTAATTAGGTTGTGCTGAAAGGAGCTGTTTTTTCTTGCTGTTTGCTTGCAAGGAGGTAACTGCTGTGAGGCATGGGCCAAAGGGTGGGGGCCAGTGGGTGAGCGGGGCTACATTCAGTGTATAAGACGCACCTAAATTTTCAAGGTCCGTTTTATACTCCATATGGTAACTTTTTAAGAGCAACAAAGTTGATTAGGGGGCTGGAGGTTAAACCATATGAAGAACGGCTGCAGGATTTGGATCTGGCTAGTCTAAAAAGAAGAAGAATTAGGGATGACAGGATAGCAGTCTTCCAGTATTTGAGGGGCTGCCACAAAGAAGAGGGGGGCAAATTATTTTGCAGAGCACCAGAAGGCAGGACAAGAAACAATGGATGGAAACTCATCAAGGAGAGAAGCAACCTGGAATTAAGGAGACACTTCCTAACAGTGAGGACAATTAAGTAGTGGAACAGAAGTTGCCTCCAGAAGTTGTGGGTGCTTCATCACTGGAGCAGAAGAGACAGGAGAGCCATTTGTCTGGAGTGGGTATTGGGTCTCCTGCTTGAGCAGGGAGCTCAAAGTCTCTTCCAACCATGTTATTCTGGTTTGTTTTCTCTCCCTTTTTTTTTTCTTTGTTCTTTTGCTCTGTGCTTTTTTTTTTTTAACCTTGGAGTTTTCTCAGCTGCAAATCCCTGGGGAAATGGCTAGAGAAATTCAGAGAATTCAACCACCTTATTTCTGTACCCACCAAAAAATGGAGTTTGGCCTCTGCATGTGGGTGGGTTCTTCTTTTGTGTTCCTCCAGCCCAGCCGGTATCCAGAAGGCTTTATGAGCATGTACAGATATCCTTCTGGATGATGTGCAGAGAGGTCTCAGAAGCAGCGAGGGTGCTGTGTTTTCACGAGGCAGCTCTAAAGAGATGCAAAACTTTGAGCAGGCCTGGCAAAAACGAGGCCTCCCCCTCCTTTTCTGTACTGTCCTCTCTGGTGTCCAGGAAGAGGCTCACCCCCTCCCTGCATTTCTGTTCCCAGCCTTACTCCTGCTCCCTTCCCCACCCCTTCCCCACCCCCTTGCCTTGAAACAGACTCTGGTGCTTAACGGAAGAGACTGAGTCTAGGAAAAGCAGCTTTTGGAATCTGGGACCATATGTCAGTTCTGAAAATGAAATTGCTCTCTTAGGTAATCAGGAAAAAGCAACTCGACAGACAAGCTGGCACAAAGCTACCTCATCTCCTACCATCTTGAGACTCCGTCTCTAAGCGAGTGTGATTTCCTTTCCGAAAAGGACTCTTAGCACACTCTCAGCTTACATGTTAGCTGGGAGGTTTTCTGAACCAGGGGAGCTTCTACCACGAACTTCCTTTTCTCGCTCTTCAGTGCTGGCCCTTAGACTTATATACCGCTTCACAGTGCTTTTACAGCCCTCTCTAAACTGTTTACAGAGTCAGCCTCTTGCCCCAACAATCTGGATCCTCATTTTACCCACCTCGGAAGGACGGAAGGCTGAGTCAACCTTGAACCTGGTGAGACTCGAACTGCCAAATTGCAGGCAGCAGCAGTAGAAGAAGCCTGTAGTACTGCATTCTAACCACTGTGCCACCATGGCTCCTATACATCCTATGAAAAATGGTTTTAAAATGATATTTAATATTTGGTCTAAAGAAGAGACCACTGAGTGGAGATGTGATGCTGTCTTCAAGTAATTAAAAAGTCATCAGGAAAGCGAGTGTGAATGTATATTCAAACTCAAACTGGGAAAGTGCCAAAATTCATGAAAAGTGTCTGGGTGCGTAGGATACATAATCAAGTAGAAGATCAAGAATTGTGATTGATGTAACTTTCACAGAGGAAAGAATTTATGTGTTTGAATTGTGATAGATGATATATACTTGTATAGGGAAAAGGATCTGTATTTGTTGCAAGGTAAAACTTGATGGAAATGTTTAAATCGGAAGTCACACCATGTCCAATGTTGTTAATTGTATTATTAATAAAAAACTTTTTTAAAAAAGAAGAAGAAAACTCTGCAAGTCATTTGGCCAAGGTAATGAGGGAGTTCAACTACCCTAGTATTAACAGGAGTTACGCTCTGCAGCTTAGGAGAGGTAGCAGCTGTTTCCTGTGACTTACGGGAAACTTCTCATCTTCCAAATGGGAACTCGGTGTAGGAGAAGGGATGGGAGGAGGAGGAGTGAAAAGAGGGATCAGCCTAGAATCCCTACAGAGCCAAAAGAGAAAAAAGTGTGGACTTTTTTAACTAATCTAACTAATTTAACTAATTTAATTATTTAATTTAACTAATCTAACTGGACCATTAGTTGAAAAGACTCTTGGTAGAGGCCTTTTAGCAGTAAATCAGTTTAATTGAAATTTTATGTGTGGCCTTTCCTAACTGAACTAACTAGAATTTACCATCAGAGAATAAATTGTTGAGGAATCTTAGAAACATTGAATCTTAGAAACCTTATAATTCCTCAGTCACCATATTGCAGGCTGGGAGAACGGAAGATTAACATTTTAAATTTTGAGAGAGGTGACTTCAGTGAATGAAGGGTAAAAGTTAGGAAGGAATCCATGGGTGGAAATCCTGAAGGGAAACCATTCAGGTGTGTTGAGTTGTTCTTTGGGGGATAGCTAGTAGGCAGGGTGGCTGAAATATAAGTCTCCCCAATCCCAGCTCAATGACAAACCACACACACAAAAAGATAAACTTCCTGACCTATTTTTTTCTCTACTTTCCAGCTGATGGATGCAACCACTTCAGGGGTGAAATCCAGCAGGTTCTGACAGGTTCTGGAGGACCGGCAGCAGAAATTTTGAGTAGTTCGGAGAACTGGCAAATACCACCTCTGGCTGACCCCAGAGTGGGGTGGGAATGGGGATTTTGCAGTATCCTTCCCCTGCCACGCCCACCAAACCACGCCCACCAAGCGACATCATGCCCACCAAGCCACGCCCACAGAATCGGTAGTAAAAATATTTGGATTTCACCACTGAACCACTTGTATGTGTTTCGTAACAGCTGAAGGTGGACAGTTTAATTACTCAGTCCTCTGTTGTATCCTTATGGAGACAAATGGATGCATTTGTCTCACCACCACTTTTTGCAATTCTTCCTATAGCTATACCTCTAGCCAAAGACAGTTGCCCAGCCCGGTTTGAAAGGAGATGACAGCGCAAAAAACACAACTGTGCATTTTTACCTCTTGCTAGGAGAAGCCTAGGCAGATAGTAGCTGATGTGCAAGAGAGAATTAGGGCAACTACCATGGCTTCCCTGGGGAAAATGTTGAAGCTTTTATCTAACACAAGATCCTCATTTTCCTGGATTTACATCTCTTCTCCCAGAACCCTCAGGTCTCCATCAATTCCATTCCGCCCCATTTAACTCTGGATTTGGCTGCTCAAAGCTATCTCGACTTTTGACAGTACAGGGAAATTCTGCAGAGCTTGACAACTACCAGGAGTCTTCGGGGCCCAAATCAAGGTCCTGCTTGTCACTAAACTGCTCCAGCTCCCCTCGAGACCCCCTTTGGTTCAGTCAGCTGCCTTCCACGATGCAGCTGGGAGAGGCTGCTCCTGCTGCCATCTCTGGGCACCGACTGGAGGCGGGAAGGGAAGGGCTTTGCAAGCAGGAACATATTGTACGCTGCCTTGCTTTGCTGCAGACGTCTCTGGTGTGATTTAAAAATAGAGATCAGTTACTAGTTTCATCATTCCACAATATAGTAGAATAAAATAGAGCTGGGAGGGACCTTGGAGGTCTTCTAGTCCAGCCCCCTGCTCAAGCAGGAGAACCTATACCATCTCAGACAAGCAACTGTCTAGTCTTTTCTTATAAACCTCCAGTGATGGAGTACTTACATCTAGAGGCAAGTTGTTCCACTGGTTAATTGTCCTCACTGTTAGGAAGTTTCTCCAGGTTGCTTCTCTCCTGGATTAATTTCCAACCTTTGCTTCTTCTCCTGCTTCTCTGGTGCTTTGGAGAATAATCTGACCCCCTCTTCTTTGTGGCAGCCCCTCAAATACTGGAAGACTGCTATCCTGTCACCCCTAATTCTTCTTTTCTCTAGACTAGCCAGACCCAAAACCTGCAGCCGTTTTTCATATGGTTTAGTCTCCAGGCCTTTGATCATCTCAGTTGCTCTTCTCTGAACTTTTTCCAAAGTCTCAACATCTTCTTTGTAGTATGGTGACCAAAATTGGTTGCTGTATTCCAGGTGTGGCCTTACTAGGGTTTTGTAAAGCGGTACTAATACTTCACGTGATCTTGATTCTATGCCTCTGTTTATACAAACCAGGATTGTATCAGCTTTTTTTGGCTGCTGCTGCACACGGCTGGCTCATATTCAAGTGATCGTCCACTAGGACTCCAAGGTCCCTCTCACAGTTACTGATTTTGAGCCAGGTCTCGCCTAATCTGTACTTATACCTTTGATTTTCCCCCTTCCTAAATGTAAAGCTTTGCTTTTCTCCACATTAAAATTCACTTTGTTGGACAGGGCCCATTGTTCAAGTTTGTCCAGATCTTTTTAGATCCTGAGTTTTAATAAAAGAGTTTCTTTTTTTCCTAGCTGATGGACGTTCTTTGCTTAAAAACAAAAAAGGAAGCAGGCAGGTGCAAATGCAGCAGTCATGCAGATCTCCAATGACCCTCATCGTATCCAAAAAGTCCTCTCCAGCCCGTCTTCTCCTCCCTTCAGCTCCAGTGTTATATTTTAGCAGCAACCGAAGGAGGTACTGGGCAAAGCAGGGTTTTTGCATTTCTCTTCGCTTCTCCAATAATCTCTCAAATTCTGAGATTATTTTCTTTATATAAAATTTTCTTTTAATGCAAACATTCCATCACTCATTAAACAGCGTGTCGTCTGGGTACACATTTTTTGTGTCATAACAGTTAAAGCTTACCACCACATTCATTGTCTATATCTACTCTTATTTTAATACTAATACTTATTACTTAACATTTCTATTATTTTCCTCTTAATTTACTTAACTTTATTATACATTTCTTACATATTTATTCTCTAACCATTGATAAAATAAATCCCATATATTGTAATAATCAGATTCTTCCTTTCCTTTAATTGCAAGTGTTAATTTATTCATTTCTGCACATTCCAATATTTTCTTAATCACATTTTCATCTGCAGGAATCTCTTCATCTTTCCAATTCTGTGCAAATACAATTCTAGCTGCAGTTATTACATGAATAATCAAATATACATTTTCTTTACTATATTTTTCTGGTAAAATCCCCAATAGAAATATCTCAGGTTTTAATTCAATATCCTGCTGTGTCATCTTCTCCAAAATTCTGAGTTTATTTTCAAAGAGAGACGAAGCAGAACTCAGGAAGCACCAGGTGGTGAGCTTCACATCAGTACTGGACGAGGTCCTTCAGCAGATGACCAGAGTCACCGTACTAGAGATAGGTAGCTTATAAATTCACTAAATAAAAAGATAGGAATGCATTGAGACCACATGGATTCATGAGTAAATCATACGGAATGTGATCTCTTATGAGAGAGTTACTAGATCAAGGAACTTGTCAGTGTATAAGAAATTATGAGCTGGGATAGCCATAACAACAAGTCAGCCAATGGGAAATGTTTGGTGACTAAGAAACAGGATCTGTTGTGAGCCATGTGAGATGGCTCAAAGCCTGGGCATGGCTTAGCTTAACTGGGCTATATATAAGGGTTCGTTATAATATAGATTCTGTGCTTCTACAGCTTCTATAGCTTCTGTGATTCTGAGTTCTGGTGGTTCTGGCTCCTGCTTCTTGTCCTTGTACTTGCTATCACGTTGCAAGAGCTGCATGGGTATTGTATACATGCATCGTGCTTTTTATTATTATATATAAACAAGTTTCTTCTATAAATGAATCCTGCTGAATTATTTACTTGTGTGCTGGTTGGATCGCTGCAAATTCTGACAGAACTGTCATGGTGATAGCAGATCTCGTCTTCAGCAAGGCTTCTAATGGATTCTCATAGCCTCCTTGTTAACTTGTTAACTCCTTGTTAACTGTGGATCCACAGTTGGCTCAATGAGCATACTCTCCGGAGTAGATACAAATGGTATCAAATCTGCCCAGAGAGACAGTCACAGGAGCCACAGATTCTGTCTGATCCTGGTAATATTCACTGTTTTTATAAATCTTCTTTTATAAATCAATCAAGATCATGTGAGGTACTAATACCACTCTATAAAGCCTTAGTAAGACCACACCTAGAATACTGCATCCACACTATAAAAAAGATGTTGAGACTCTAGAAAGAGTGCAGAGAAGAGCATGATGATGAAAGAGGATGATGAGGGGACTGGAGGCTAAAACATGCAATGAACGGTTGCAGGAACTGGGCCTGGCTGGTCTAGTGAAGAGAAGGACCAGGGGAGACAGGATAGCAGACTTCCAATATTTGGGGGCTGCCACAGAGAGGAGGGGGTCAAGCTATTTTCCAAAGCACCGGAAGGCCAGACAAGGAACAATGGATGGAAACTGACCAAGGAGAGATTCAACCTGGAAATAAGGAGAAATTTTCTGACAGTGAGAACAATCAACCAATAGAACAGAAGTTGCCATCAGAAGTTGTGGGAGCTTCATCACTGGAGGCTTTCAAGAAGAGACTGACAGAAATTGTGTAGGGTCTCCTCCTTGGGGGGGAGGGGTTGGACTAGATGACCTACAAGGTCCCTTCCAATTCTGTTAATCTGTTAAAATGATACGGGGCCAGGGAGTTCAGGGAACACCTGCTAAATCTGCAGGCCACCTTTGGTTAATACCTGGAGGAGGCAGGAGAGATTCCCAATTTCCTAGGCTTGAAGAGTGGGCAGAAACAAACAGAATGAAATATAAGTATATCAAATGTTTTTTTAATAAATGATATGGATAAAGGCGTCAAGGGAATGCTAATCAAAGTTGCAGGGTGGCTAATACTGTGAAGTAAAGGGGAAGCCTCCAGAAAAAACAGCTAGATAGAACTGTGGGTGGAAACAAACAGAGTGAAATTTAATAGGCAGACATGTAAAGTCATACAACTGGGTGTGAAAAAAACAAAAGAAACAGGTCCACAATGGTGGAAATCTGGCTCAAGAGCAGCGGGTGAGAAGAATTTGGCTGTGGAGATAGTCCTCAATTTATGACCACAACTGAGCCCAAAATTTCTGTTGTTAAGTGAGACATCTGTTAAGTGAATTGTGCCCCATTTTTGACACAGTTTCTTGCCACCGTTGTTAAATGAGTCACTGCAGTTGTTAAGTGAGTCACTGCATCCGGCTTCCCCATTGACTTTGCTAGTCTCAAAAGGGGATCACGTGACCTCAGGTCACTGCAACCGTCGTAAATAGGAGTCAGTTGCCAAGTGGCTGGATTTTAATCACACAAACCACAGAGTTGCTGCAATGAGACTTGGTTCAAGAAGAACCAGGAAAGGAGGAGGAGAGAAAGCAGAGGCCCTCTGAACTTGACGTTGGCTACTAGAGGAAGATAAGAATCGTGGTGGTGCAGTGCTTAAAATGGAGCCTTGGTGGCGCAGCGGACTAAAGTGCTGTTAAGTAGCACTTAGCTGCCAGCTGCCTGCAATTACTGCGAGTTCAAATCTCACCAGGCTCAAGGTTGACTCAGCCTTCCATCCTTTCGAGGTAGGTAAAATGAGGACCTGGATTGTGGGGGCAATAAGCTGACTTTGTATAAAATAGAACACCGCTTAGGGGCCCCCGAAAGCCCTCTCCAGAGAAGGGCGGCATATAAATCGAACCAAATAAATAAATAAATAAATAAATAAATAAATAAATAAATAAATGCAGAATTGCAGGCTAACTCTGCCGACTGCCAACAGTTCGATCCTGACCGGCTCAAGGTTGACTCAGCCTTCCATCCTTGCAAGGTGGGTAAAATGAGGACCCAGATTGTTGCGGGCAATGTGCTGACCTTGTAAACTGCTTAGAGAGGGCTGTGAAACACTGTGAAGTGGTATATAAGCCTAAGTGCTGGTGCTATTGCTATTTTCCTGACAGCTCTAGGATCTGATGGTGCCTGTGGAAATCTTCTGCAGCTCTGCCTCTTCCATCAGAAGAAGAGCTGTTTGTTGAAGCCCCATCTGCAAGCATTGCCCAAACCAGTATTGGTGTGAAATCTTGGAGCCCCCAGTGGCTAAATTCACACAATAGCTACACTGACAGGGCTACGTGATTTTCAGTGCAGCTTCTTCTGAAGACTCCGTTTTTGTCATTGTCTTAGTGAACCAGAATATGCTTTATTAGGGGTCCTGCCAGGGGTGAAATGCTCCCGGTTTGGACCAGATCGCCTGATCCGGTAGCGATGAAGGCGGGTGGTTCAGAGAACCAGTAGCAAAAATCCTTGTCCCCCCCGGCATGCCCAGCTGAGCCACACAATCATCAGAGGCTTTTTTTTAATTTTTAAAAGCATTTTTTCTACAACCTCTTTGACCGAAAAATGCTTTTTAAAGTAAAAAAAAAAAAGCCTCTGATGATTGCGCAGCTCAGCTGGGATCTTCAAATGCTTTTAAAAGCCTCTGACAATCCCAGCTGAGTGGCCTGATCGGCAGAGGCTTTTTTTCTTTTAAATGCCTCTGACGATCCAAGCTTAAAAGAAAAAAAGCCTCTGCTGATCAGGCCACTCAGCTGGGATCATCAGAGCCTTTTTAAAGCATTTTTTTACAACCTCTTTATCAAAGATGTTGTAGAAAAAATAGTTTTAAAAGTTAAAAAAAAAACAATGGCCACGCCCACCCAGTCACATTACCCTCCCTCCACCAAGCCACGCCCACAGAATTGGTAGTAACAAATTTTAGATTTCATCACTGGGTCCTGCACAATCTACTACTATACACTTAAACATGAGCCAGCTGTATGCAGCAGCAGCAGCCAAAAAAAGTTAATACAATCCTTGGTTGTATAAACAGAGGCATAGAATCAAAAGTATTATTCATCATCTTCTTTTAATGACCCCATAATCTCTTGCAGAGTGGAGTCTGGGCAACTGAAAGGAGCTGAGTGTTTACTGGCCAGATATGCCTTTCCTGTCGCCAATACAGAGTTTTATTCAGCAAATATTGTGCCCAGAAAGAAATATGTGCCTCTACCTAGGATTGAACTCACAAGCCTCCTGATTGTGAGGCGAGAGCTCCACCTCTAGGCCACCGCACCACTCACGTGAAGTGTTAGTACCACTTTATAAAGCCTTCGTAAGATCACACCTGGAATCATGCATCCAGTTTTGGCCATCACATTACAAAAAAGATGTTGACACTTTGGAAAAATTTCAAAGAAGAGCAACTAAAATGATTAAAGGCCTGGGGCTAAAACTTATGAAGAACAGCTGCAGGATTTGGATTTGGCCAGTCTAAAGAAAAGAAGAATTAGGGTTGACATGATAGCAATATTCCAGTATTTGAGGGGCTGCCACAGAGAAGAGGGGGTCAACTTATTCTCCAAAGCACCAGAAGACAAGACAAGAAACATTGGATGGAAACTAATCAAGGAGAGAAGCCACTTGGAATTAAGGAGACACTTCCTGATGTTGAAAACAATTAACCAGTGGAACAGATTGCCTTCAGACGTTGTGGGTGCTTCTTCATTGGAGGTTTTTAAGAGGGGACTGGACAGCCACTTGTCTGAAATGTTATAGGGTCTCCTGCTTGAGCCGAGGGCTGGACTAGAAGACCTTCCAGGTCCCTTCCAGCTCTATTCTGATTGATTGATTGAGCCAGCAGAATTGCTTGCCTTCAGAAGTTGTGGGTGCTCGATCTCCAGAGTTTTTAAGAAGAGCCTGGATAGCTGTTTGTTTGAAATGGTATAGGGTGTCCTGCTTGATCGGGGGCTGGACTAGAAGACCTCCAAGGTCTCTTCCAACTCTATTCTGATTTTGATTCTGTACAAATGAAGCCCTGTGTCAACTTGCAAAGCTTTCAAGTTGCCATGAGCAGGAGGGAGGGAGAACTGAAGTGAATTCCATACATTCTTCCTGACCGCAATCAGAAGGAGGGTGTTAGGTTTCACAGCCAGCCAAAGTGGTTAATTGGAGAATGTGATTTATGACATGGCCAGAGAGGAGGGGAGAGACAGGGTCATAGGAGAACGTAAATCTACGTAGGATCAGTCCTAACTGCATCCGAGTATTGCCGGAAT
The DNA here is from genome assembly GCF_059756535.1 of Pantherophis guttatus. NCBI lineage: Eukaryota > Metazoa > Chordata > Lepidosauria > Squamata > Colubridae > Pantherophis > Pantherophis guttatus. The sequence goes on from NC_142078.1 coordinate 1,364,742, forward strand.
GGTGTTCCTAATAAATGAATATATTTCCTTTGAAGTTTGAATCATGGCTCATGAATTAATGAGGGCATCTTTCGGAAACTTGACACCCTGAATGTCTCTGGTCACTTTGTCCTGGAAATGATGGCAGGGAGAGGGGCGGGGGGGGGGGCAGAACGGACTGCATGCCACCCAAGTTGCTGCAGGCTCCCTGAATGCCTGCCGAGGCCACCTCTTCAGATCCGCAGCATCCGAGCCCAGCTGTTCCCTGCCTCTATTCATTTCGTAGAGCAGAAAGGCAGAGCGTAAGCTGCTTTGGGCATTTCAGTGGGTGGCAAAGTTAATAAAATATTGAAAAGGATTTCTGCTTTTGGAACTCATGCACAGATGGGAAATGAGAAATTCATGGGATCCAGCCACTCTCAGAAATTCCATTCTCCAGATCAGCTGCAGCAGCAGCTGTAACCACGCTGGAGATGGAACGCCAAAATGGGTATTTCTAGGAAAGAAGAGAGGCAGAGTGCTGCCATTTGACACCCGTTGTCATATGCCTTCGGTTTTCCTTGATGAGCCAAGCATAGTGAGGCTTTTCTGCATTGTGTCTAAAAGACAGAAAAGGACAAAAGCCAAATGTGCAAATGGACGGGATTCTCTGCTTTCTACTCCCTGCAGGTGACCCCGGGGCCCATGTTCACAGCCAGGTAACAAAGGCTGAAACTGGAAGGTGGGAAGATTACATGTGTGATGAGAAGACAGACATTTGAGAGGTGTCACCAAGAAGAGGGGGACAGCCTATTCTCCAAAGCACCTGAAGGCAGGGCAAGAAGTAACAGATGGAAGCTAATCAAGGAGAGGTCCAACCTAGAATTAGGGAGAAACTACCTGACAGTGAGGACAATTAACCAGTGGAAGGGCTTGCTGTCAGAAGTTGTGGTTGCTCCATCACTGAAGGTTTCCAAGAAGAGACTGGACAGCCATCTGTCTGGAATGGTATAGGGCCGTGATGGCGAACCTATGGCATGCGTGCCACAGGTGGCACGCATAGCCATATCAGTGGGCACGCCAGCTCAGCTCAGCTCTGGCGAGCATGCGCGCACCGGCCAGCTGATTTTCGGGCCTTCTGAGCCATCTACTAGAGAGGCTCTGGAGGCTGGGGACAGCAAAAAAGTCACTTCCTGTCCAACTGGGAGTTGGGAAATGGACCATTTCAGGCCTCCAGAGGGCCTCCGAGGGGTGGGGAAGGCTGTTTTCGCCCTCCCCAGATGCATAGAGAGGATCTGGAGCCAGGTGAGAAAGAAAAATGGGCCTACTGGGCCATCATGTGCCAGGAGCGGGGGGGGGAGGGTGGTTGCACGCACATGCGCAGGGCGGGGCACATAGAATTATGGGTGTGGGCACGCATGCACCCGAACCTCTCCCTCCACCCCCCCTCCTGGCATGCGATGGCAAAAAGGTTCGCCATCACTGGTATAGGGCCTCCTGCTTGAGCTGGGGGGTGGACTAGAAGACCTCCAAGGTCCCTTCCAACTCTTTTATTCTGTTGTTCTGTTACAAAGGGTTAACATGTTTCCACTGAGCTTTCCACCCAGGGTTTTAAATCAGGCATACCATTATTAGCAGCCTAATGAATATTGAAATAGTTTCAGCATAGAAGATTCAGCGATGACACAGAATAGTTTTTAGCATTCAAACTGGATAATTGATAAAATGTGAAAATATTTGCAAGAAAGTTGTTATTTGGTTCAGGAAAATTTCACAGTGAAGAGATTAAATTAGCCGAGATGTGAGGAGGGAAAAAAAAACCTTTCAAGTAGCAAAACAGAAAGTTCAGCAAGGGTGAGGAAAAGGTCTAGTGAAGCCAGACATAAAATAGATCAATCAATCAGAATAGAGCTGAAAGGGACATTGGAGGTCTTCTAGTCCAACATTCTACTCAGGCAGCAGACTCTAGACCATTTCAGACGTGTGGGGCTGTCTAGTCTCTTCATAAAAACCTCCAGTGATGATGCACCCACAACGTCTGGTGGCAAGCTGTTCCACTGGTTAATTGTCCTCACTGTTAGGAAGTTTCCCCTTAATTTCAGGTTGTTTCTCTCCTTGATTAGCTTCCGCCCATTGTTTCTTGTCCTGCCCTCTGGTGCTTTGGAAAATAAATTGACCCAGTCTTCTTTATAGTAGCTTTTCAAATACTAGAATACTACTAGAAGTAGATCCTAGAATACTATTCGTAGTGGACAGGAAATATCTTCCTTGAGAAATTCTAGCATGTTTTGGTCACAAAGATTGTATCTAGTACTGTAACTCAAAACTGGTCTACGGGCTCTCCAAAATTCCTTAGCAATAAACACTCATATAAACAATCAGAGGAGAGACATGTTTTTAAAAGGTCATACAGGTCCAGGCAATCACTCCTAAGATCCAAATCGCTATTTTTCTTTGTTTCAATAAGAAGGAGTTGGCATCAGGATGGCCTCTCTGATGGGGTTATCCACTGTCCCCCAGCAGCCATTTGGTGGACAGGAGGACGGGTGCAATTTGCAATGTTTTATGTCTCGTGCAAACCAGCGTCTGCATTTCCTCCATCGGATGAGGGGAGCATATCTTTTTCCTTCTGTCCTGGCCACTTTTTACAGAGGCACAATTGAGAGCTTTTTAACAAACTGCATCACTGTTTAGTTTGGTGGCAGCAGTGCCTCAGATAGAAAGTCCATACAGAGAGTAGTGAGGATAGCTGAGAACATTATAGGAAGCCCGCTTCCCATTATTCAGGATGCTGCTTATAAACGCTATGTGCTTAGAGCTCAAAGCTTTGTTAGAGACCCAACACACCCACTTCACAGTCTGTTTCTGTTGCTCCCCTCTGGGAGGAGGAGGTTTCGAAGTATTTCTAATAGAACTACCTGATTCTGTAACAGCTTTGTTCCTTATGCTATCTGTCTGGTAAATTCACAAGATTCGTTTTTCTCACCGTGTACATGTATACATCTGTACTAGACTGTGTTGTTTCTCTGTGTCATATAATATATGTGGGTCTAATAATTCATAATTTTGTATTTATTTATTTATTTATTTATTTAGTCATGTTCATGTAATGTCTATTGGAGGTGGTGACCCTTTGAGAGCTGTATGCAATGAAATTTCATTTTAATATATGCTGATTAGTGTACATTCAAAGTGACAATAAAGTTATTCTAAGTCTTTAAAAACCCTCAATGTTTAGACTTTAAAAAAATAGTTTATTTCTGATCAAGACCCCAAATTCCTTACTTGTATTCCAGAGAGAAGACCTAATGGAATTTCCTTTTCCATACCTGAAAAGGTGCTTGAGATTTGCAAAAGCTGCAAGAGATGGTATATTGCACCCACCACAAAACATGGATACCTTTTCCATTGAATGTGGAATCTAAGTAGGCATGTGGTACAAATCATACTTGATGTCTCATACTTTTTTTGGTAGCTTCACTCATTTGCTTTCCTTTTTTTTAGCTCGCCTAAGTTGTTTGCCAGATCCTTGAATGGATGATCAGTGAGATGAATCTGGGAAACTCAGAATGTCAACAAAAGCTTTATAGTGCTTAATGATGGGTCTTCATTAAGTGATAGAGTAGAATCAAAATCACGTATTAGTATCGCTTTATAAATCCTTAGTAAGACCACACCTGGAATACTGCGTCCAGTTTTGGTCACCACACTGCAAAAAAGATGTTGAGACTTTGGAAAAAGTGCAGAGAAGAGCAACTAAGATGTTCAAAGGCCTGGAGACTAAAACATGTGAAGAACATTTGCAGGAATTGGATATGACTAGTCTAGTGAAAAGAAGGACTGGGGTGACATGAAAGCAGTGTTCCAGTATTTAAGGGGTTGCCACAAAGAGGAGAGGGGTCAACTTATTATGGGTTTGTTAAAAACAGATCATGCCAAACCAATCTTACTTCATTCTTCAGCATAGTGACTACATTAGTTGACCAGCGAAATACTATGGACATAATATATTTAGACTTCAGCAAGGCATTCAACAAAGTAGATGACAACCTACTTCTTCGTAAATTAGAAAAAAAGTGGGATAGATAGCTTCACCACCAGATGGATTTGCAACTGGCTAACAAACCTTATTCAATGAGTAGTCCTTAATGGGTCTAAGTCTATATGGAGAGAAGTAAGGAGTGGGGTGCCACAAGGTTCCGTCTTAGGCCCAGGACTCTTCAATATCTTCATAAATGACTTAGATGAGGGAATAGAAGGGGAACTCACCACATTTGCAGATGATACAAAGCTGGCAGAAATAGCTAACACCCTAGAAGATAGGCTCAAGATCCAGATGGATCTTGACAGACTTGAACCCTATCTAACAAAATGAAATTCAATGTAGAGAAAAGTAAAGTCTTACACTTAAGTAAGAAAAACCAAAAGCACACATATAAAGTGGTATCTTTAGAATAATTTTGCTGCTTCATCAGAATTACCATTGTTTCTTACTGGCAAGAATTGTGCAAAGCGGTGGCTCAGCTACCTTTTACATTTCTGCAGGATTCTTCAATATATCCTTGTCTATTATATTTTTATTCTGCTCTTCATTCACAAGGATCCCAAGAGAAGCTTTTGATCTATTTCACATATCACAAAGCTGGTAATGTTTGCCATTAAGTGGGAATTCACCAGGGAAACATCCATTACCCATCCTTTATCTTTGAAGGGGTGTCACTCCAAGACATGGTCCTCAGAGCCTGACTTCACATTTCTTAGTGGGAATTGATGGGTCTTGGGAGGCAGGCCAAAAAATGAAGCAGCGTTGAAGCTACACGTTCCAAAATACCCCGATGTGAACCTGAGTCAGCTTTGTAGCAAGGAGAGTTGAAAGTGTTTCTCAATTGAAGTCCCCTGCGTGAATATCCTAGGTGAAGATCCTAGCTTGCAACCTAATTACTGGCTTTATTTAAGACAAAATACAACACATTCCTGAAATGAGACCGATGTGTGAACCTGGAAGCTACCTAAGGCAAAATAACAACAGAAGAAAAATTTTGGATTGGGGAACTGCCTTGTCAGACATACAGGCATGGCAAAATGGGGCGAAGGGCACCTTCCCCCAGCCCTGAGAGCCTGAGAGCCTAAAGGATTTGGCCAAGGCATAAGTGATTTTTTTTTTTTTTTGACATTGTATTGTGAAGGGAGCCAAGAAGTTGTCCCCAACCTTCTTCTTGGCAAGCTAGAAAAATGAGGGATAAACAGCACAGTACATAGACAATAGTGAGGGGCAACTCCCGAGAACTTCATGGGAGTGATCTGACCATGACAGAGGAGTAAGAGAAGACTCCCCCAAATGCAACAACACTGCTGCTGCTCCTGTAAAAAAACCTGATCCAGTTTTATGACCGTCATTATACGCTGGGCCCTGAATGGTCTGGCAGAGGCCATAGATGTCATGAACACCACGGTCCAGATGCAGAGAATAATAATCTCATTATCAGCCACACCTTAATTTTTTTTTAAAAAAGTAAAGTAGAGTAGAGTAGAGTAGAGTAGAGTAGAGTAGAGTAGAGTAGAGTAGAGTAGAATAAAGTAGAGTAGAATAGAATATGGGAGTAAAATGGGATGGGTTGGAATAGAATAGAATGGAATGGAATGGAATGGAATGGAATGGAATAGAATAGAATAGAATAGAATAGAATAGAATAGAATAGAATAGAATAGAATAGAATAGAATAGAATAGAATAGAACAGAACTGGAAGGGACCTTGGAGATCTTCTAGTCCAGCCCCCTGCTTAAGCAGGAGAACCTATTTCAAGCTAAAAAAATTTAAGCAGGTTTTTATTATTTAAAATATTATAAAAAAATAAAATATTATTTTTAAAATATTAAAAAAAAATAAAAAAGCAGAGTTTTTCTGTGATGTGAATGTAAATGATACTACAATGATGTTACACTAATAAGTGCTGCATTTGGGATGCAGCATTTTATATCCCTTTCATGGTGAATTGATAATGTTGATCCCAGTAGAATGGTTGCTTAGGGTATATAAATCAGGTAGCCCCAATCTCCTCTTCCCTTGCATTATGTAGCACCTGATATTTAACTCAAAGTTTTTTTTTCCCCTGCCACACAAATTTGATGTATCCCCCTGCCACAGTTTAAATCGCACATCACAGTTGCCAAAGCAGATAATGTCTGAAACGGAGAAGGCAACAGATGCACGACAAGAGATTTATCAGTCAGTATAATATTTCATGTGATTAAAACTATTCTCTTTCAGATTTGAAAACACTTACATTAAAGACATTGATGGCTGCAGAAGCTGTGTTATTGGATTTTTTCCCTTTATACTATCATCGACGTCATTATGATCAGTTTTCCATGAAATTGATAGCAAAAGTGTGGAAATATAAAAGAATAACAATTTGATATGGAAAGAGACATGCTCGGCATCACAAGACAAGATAGAAGGACCTGCATATGGATTTGAGAACAAATAAAAATATACATACTGAGCCATGGTGGCCCAGTGGTTAGAGTGCAGTACTGCAGGCTACTTCTGCTGAGTGCCGGCTGCCTGCAATTTGGCAGTTCGAATCTCACTAGGCTCAAGGTTGACTCAGCCTTCCTTCCTTCTGAGGTGAGTAAAATAAGGACTTAGACTGTTGGGGGCAAGAGGCTGACTCTGTAAACCACTTAGAGAGGGCACTGTGAAGCGGTATATAAATCTATTGCTACAATGCCATCAAAAGAGTAAAAGAATTGAAATGGAAATGCAAGAGAACTGATAGCAGGTGGATGAAGGCAGTCATAGAATGGATCCCACTGGATCCAAAGTGTCCATGAAAGAGACCTAAAACAAGATGGATCGACTACATCAGCAAATATTGGGGGCCCAACTGGGAAAGGAAATCTCGGGATCGTATGGGTTGGAAACAGGCGGAAGAGGCCTTCATCCTTCAGTGGATAAATAGACCCTGGCTAGAATGATGATGATGAACAAATAGATAAATGCTTCTTAAAGTGGTTGAAAAGGTGTTTTCAATCTGGTTAGAGTTTTACACAGAAAAGTTAATTAAGAAGGCAGCCACCGAGAAGTCTAAGTACGTGTTGAGAATGCTGGTCTGTAGGACCAACAATTGGAGCTGATTTCCTCACACTCGCCAGCTCTTCAGTCTGCAGAAAATGAAGTGAAGAGCAAATAAAACTAGCGCAAGCATGTTCCCTATTGCTGTCTTCTGCTTGCAAAATGAGGACATCATTTAACAAATCTTTTCCTGAACTAAACAAGAAGCATATGGGACATTAGAAAAGGCTTAAGCACTATATAGTAATTAATTTGCTAACCTTTAAGCTGAAGCTCCACATTAACTAATCCCCCCCCCCACCCTTAGATTTTAATTATGTAGGCAGCAAGATTAAGGAACTTGGCAGTTTCTGCCTGGAACCTCTGAATACTTGAAAAGAATCTTAAAGAGAAGTTTGATTTGCTTCTCCCCCTCTCCATTTTTGCAGTCACTTCCACTTCTTTCTCTTCAAGAGATGAATATGCATCCCCAGTTTTTCCCCTCTAGGCTAAACCTTCACCTCCAGAAAAAGGCATTTCAAATCCAAGGCCTGGGGCAGCCAGAAGAGAGTGCTCACATTTTGGAGTCTACCTTGGGCTTGGGCATTTCCAATGCTGGTTGAGCTACACAATTTCCCTTTCTCCAGGAGAAGGCCCTCCAAATTGTAGAGGGATACACTCAAGATCAAGGGAGTTACTAATGCCACTGTATAAAGCCTTAGTAAGACCACACTTAGAATTCTGCATCCAGTTTTGGTCACCACACTATAAATAAGATGTTGAGACTCTAGAAAGAGTGCAGAGAAGAGCAACCAGGATGATGAGGGGGCTGGAGCTTAAAACATACAATGAACGGTTACAGGAACTGGGCCTGGCTAGTTTAGTGAAGAGAAGAACCAGGGAAGACATGATAGCAGTCTTCCAATATTTGAGGGGCTGCCACAGAGCTCAAGCTATTTTCCAAGGCATCTAAAGGCCGGACAAGGAATAATGGATGGAAACTGACCAAGGAGAGATTCAACCTGGAAATGAGGAACTTTCTGACAGTAAGAACAATCAACCAATGGAACAGCTTGCCTTCGGAAGTTGTGAGAGCTTCATCACTTGACAATTTCAAGAAAAGACTGGACTGCCATTTGTCAGAAATGGTGTAGGGTCTCCTGCTTGAGCGGGGGGTTGGACTAGATGACCTACAAGGTCCCTTCCAACTCTGTTAATTTGTTAATGTCTGCAAATCAAGTAGTTCAAAATGGGAGGAAATGTGTTGTATTGTTTATCATATCATTGGACACAAATTTCAGGGGGTTTGGATAACAAACTCCTTGTGAGTAGGGTAGAGAATCTTTGGGTAGAGTCCTTGTTAGGGATACAATTGGCGGCATTATAGGAGGGGAGCCAAAGTTTTCATTTATGGGAACCCAAAACCAGTAATTTGGTAGCATCTTTTCAATGGAGTCCCATCTTGATGTGCCAAATTGTTGGATATAATATTCATATGGTTCAGTTCCAACGGGGAGAAAAACACTGGAAACATGGAGGCTGATTGGAAAGATGGTTTTTAATGAAGCAGAACCATCAAGCACATGTGATTTTGAGTAGCTGAACACATGGAGTGGCGAGTGAGGATTATTTATACCCTCTCTTGGGCCTTGTCCTTGAGCTTCCTGTTCCTGTGGCAAAGGCATGTATTTTATTGGTTGCTGACAGACTCCCGTGGGGCTATGGATTCAGAGCCAGACTTTGCTGCAGGGAGTACTGGATTACCAAATCTGCATTTCTAAAAGCTCAGTATCTGCTTGGGGGCAGGGAGCTGGGGCTCCGAGTTTCTGTCTCCCTTAAGATTTCTATTTCTCTTTTAGGGGCAATATAATATTCTGCCTTCTTAATATTTCTCAAAATATTTCATTTTTCTAGGAGAGAGGTGGGTGCTAACTTTCTACACCAAATTCACAAATGTTATTAAAAAGCAGAAGTTTTCCTGAACTACAAACTATGTCTTTTCGTAAAATGTATTAGTTGGAAAAGAAGATACTGGACTGCTACTGATTTTTGTTTCATGGGGGTGATGGTTTGTTTGTTTATGGATCCTGAGCAAGAATTTATTTTATGTTCCTTTCAATACGTCTCCCGATCCTTTAAAGATGCGGATGTCTTTTGTGCTTGAGGGAATCTAGACTTGATTTAGAATTGGGAGACATTTTCTTCCTTTGAACTATTTTATTATACAATTACATTATTAATGACGGGGCAGACTTTTCAGGCAGGCCATTGATCACGGCTGAAGGCTGAGAGGGTCCTGTAACTAATTATTCATCATTGTCCCTGCTGGCCCATTTTTATTGACCGGTAAATCTGGAAGCCAAATGTTACCCGAGAAGCCAGTCAGTTCACTTGTGGGTGTTTTCACAATCTCTATAAGTGGGGCAGGCAAGGGCTTATTTGGGGAGGAGCTCAAGAAATCGCCTCAGTGCCTTAATCAGTGATGAAAATAAAGGTATCCAATTTGCCTTCTTTTCCTCCATGTCCTCCCAAATGCAAAGGAGGGGCCCTTTCTTGCCCCACTCAATTCAAAGTGGCACAAAAGGATTTTGATGGGCTATCCTTTTGCAGCCACATCCAGCCCCAGTTTCTCTATCAGCAGCCACCCTCCCTGGCCCTCGACTCTGCCTCAAGCAGGGTATTCTGTAGCTCAGTCGTGTCCCCCCCATCCTTTCCTCTGTTGTATGTGCAATGGTGTCAGGGCTGGGGGTGGGGCGGGGTGGGAAGGAGAGCAGGAAGAAATATAGCTGGCATTAGATTTCCGCTTTATGGGACTGCAGCCATAAAAGCAGATTTAATTGTCTGACAGGATGATTCTACTTCTAGAGCAGCCAGGAGCCGCAGGTTTCGCTTCCATTCGCTCCTTCTCCGCCACCGTCACTGCTCTGGGCGTTGAATCTCAACATAAATCAAACCTTTCTGAGGGAACCGCTCTGGGTCTCTACTCCATGCTGCCAACGGCCGCTTGTGGGCATGTGCCAGGAGCTGTTGCCTCCACAGAAGCCGTCCCCCAATTCCTTTTCTTCCTGAGTTGGGAGGGGAGTCCTGGACAGAGCAAAGCCAAGGATTGCAGCTGCCATCCCTGTTGCTGCTTCTGTAGGAAGTATTGTTGATGATGAGTTTGAGGACTGATTAAAAGGTACATACGTTGAGATGGCAGAATTAAAGTGCGGGCCTCAGCCGGCCTTCGAGGCTGTTGAAAGTTCCACAAGAAACCACAACCCTGTGGGTTAAGCATATGACCAATACCATAAAAGGTGTACATGAGTATTTTTATCACTTCTATACATTATCTGTGGTGTGCTAGCTTCCTCTTATGTAACTAAGTAAAGGTAAGCAATCTTGTTTACAGATTAACAGAGTTGGAAGGGACCTTGTAGATCATCTAGTCCAACCCCCCACTCAAGCAGGAGACCCTACACCATTTCTGACCAATGGCAGTCCAATCTCTTCTTGAAAGCTTCCAGTGATGAAGCTCCCACAACTTCTGAAGGCAACTTCTGTTCCATGGGTTGATTGCTCTCCCTGTCAGAAAATTCCTCCTTATTTCCAGGTTGAATCTCTCCTTGTTCAGTTTCCATCCATTATTCCTTGTCTGGCCTTCAGGTGGTTTGGAAAATAGCTTGAGCCTCTCCTCTCTGTGGCAGACCCTCAAATATTAGAAGATGCTATCCTGTCTCCCCTGGACCTTCTCTTCACCAGACTAGCCAGGCCCTGTACCTGCAGCCATTCATTGTATATTTTAGTCTCCAGTCCCCTAATCATCCTGGTTGCTCTTCTCTGCACTTTTTCTAGAGTCTCAACATCTTATTTATAGTGTGGTGACCAAAACTGGATGCAGAATTCTAAGTGTGGCTTTATAGAGTGGCATTAGTAACTCCCTTGATCTTGATTGTATCCCTCTGTTAATGCAATTTAGAATTGGATTTGGTTTTTTGGCTGCCGCTGCACACAGCTGACTCCTATTTTATTGGTTGTCCACTAAGACTCCAAGATCTCACTCAGAGTTCCTGCTATTAAGCCTGGTTTCACCCAGTCTGTATGGGTACTTTTGGTTTTTCTTGCCTAAGTGTAGGACTTTACTTTTCTCTACATTGAATTTCATTTTGTTAGACAGGGCCCAGTGTTCAAAGGGAGGACCTGCCTTTTTTTTCAGCTGAATAAACACATTTGGCTCATCAGGACTCCCTCTCCTCATTTCTACCGAGTCACACCTGGCATTTGCTTAGTAGTATTACGAGTGGACCAAACACAAGGGCCCATGTGACAATATAACAACACAATGGTCCAGTGCTGAAACTATACCTGGATTTATAGCTTTGATTGTAGGTCCTGTCTTGAAGGGGTTTTGCATTCTTTCCCAGGCCAGGCGTTCTTGAGGAGGTGGAATCTGGCTGCTTAGCACCTCAGGTTCCTGTCAGTGTCTTCCGTCCACTTTACATCCTTCTTCTCTCCACCTGCACAACTCCCCAATTTCTTTCACCCACCTCCCTCCATTTATGGCAGGATGCCAGCAAGCTTAGCAAAGATGGGAGAGCTGAAATTTGTGGTCTATGCCTCTTCAATTCTGTCCCCAAAATGCCCCAGCAACCGGCTCTTTCCCCAGATTCACACTCTGTCCAAAGCAAGGACTGAGACAAACATTTTTGGGCAAAGCACATAGTTCACCAATTCTTTAGACCTGTGGTGGAATTCAATTTTTTTACTACCGGTTCTGTGTGTGTGGCTTGGTGGGCGTGGCGTGGCTTGGTGGGCATGGCTTGGTGGGTGTGGCAGGGGAAGGATACTGCAAAATCCCCATTCCCTCCCCACACCTGGGGGAAGGATATTGCAAAATCCCCATTCTCACCCCACTCCAAGGGAGGGATACTGCAAAATCCCCATTCCCTTCCCACTCCAGGGGAAGGATACTGCAAAATCCCCATTCCCTCCCCACTCCTGGGGGAAGGATATTGCAAAATCCCCATTCCCACCCCACTCCTGGGGGAAGGATACTGCAAAATCCGCATTCCCACCCCACTCTGGAGCCAGCCAGAGGTGATATTTGCCAGTTCTCTGAACTGCTCAAAATTTCTGCTACCGGTTCTTCAGAACCTGCTGGATTTCACCCCTGCTGTACTGTACAAATCTGAAGCACAAAGTCAGTCTGGCTACAAAACTATGATATTAGGATGGAAGAAACGGGAGGGAGCTCCTTATAAAACTTCCTGTAAGTGCCCTTCTGACATCTTAGTCAAGGTTCTCTTTCTCTGGGGAACTCTTAAGCACTAGCAGAAGGATGTTTCGTGGGCTATTTATTCTGCAAAAATAACAAAGGGACCTAAGGCAGCCCTGGGAACAAAAAAACTCAAAGGCTATTTTAGGAAAAATCACCCCCAGGATGACCATGAAATTAAAAGGAAGTTATAGGTTGGGAAATAATTAAATTGACTGGCATACTAAACAGGGTTAATCAAAGCTTTGATGCAAATAAATGAAACCTGAATGCTTACACATGGAATGAAACGTAAAAATTGGCTGTTCTTTGTGCTGTGTAAAATAAATCTAACAAACAAAATGAAGTCCAGATGTCTATGGAGATTCTCCGTCACCCAGGTCATGGTTGTCCCAAAGGTGCTTTTTTTCAAGAGGCAATTGGACTTTCTGGTTTTCTTTGAAGACGTTTCGCTTCTCATCCAAGAAGCTTCTTCAGCTCTGACTGGATGATGGAGGATGGAAGGATTTGTCTGGAAGGAGTATAAATCCTTCCATTCCCCACCATCCAGTCAGAGCCAAAGAAGCTTCTTGGATCCAGTTCATCTCTTTGCCTAGCTTTGTTGGACCCAATTGAGTGTCCTCCCCCCAAACAAAGCCCTCTGCAAACTATCTAGACTAGGGGTCAGCAACCTGCAGCTCTGGAGCCGCATGTGGCTCTTTCACCCATCTGCTGTGGCTCCCTGTCACTCAAAATATGCATCACAACCGCCAATGTGCAACACCTGCCAGCACGCGATTTATTGAGCTTTTCAACCCCCAGTAGGCCAACCATGGATAAATCCAAGAAAAGAAAAGTTTCAGAAGAAAACAGAACGTTTAATTCAACTACATCTGCTAGTTTTGTGGCCGCTCAGGAAATAGTCAGGCACGGGAAGGGTTTTGTGGCTCCCGGTGTTTTCTTTTCTGTGGGAAAGGGGTCCAAATGGCTCTTTGAGTGTTTAAGGTTGCAGACCCCTGATCTAGACAATAGGTCCCCACCAGTTCTCAGGGCAGCCCTGAGAAGGGAGCTGCAGCACAGTAAGAGGAACCCCAATGTTCCACCCTCCGTCAGGGACTCCCTCAACAGTCCATCTCTTTTGCATTTTGGCAAGGATGTTTCCCAAAAGCCGGAGACCATCAAGGTGCTGGTGTGCAGTCAGAGATAATCTGGCCCATTCCAGATCTTCAAATGAATGTTAGCAACTTTGTACATGCCTTGTGAAAAAAAGCCCAGCGCTCCCATGTAGCAGAGATTTTGGTCTTAGCTCTCAGTTTGATTGTTCTGACTATCAAACAAAACTCTGAGGCAGGTGAATTCCTCAAAGAATAGCTTTATTAGAAATATCATATTGGCACAGATCTGGTGAAAACCGACTCTGAAGGTTCCCGCGGTTTTCACCTAATTAAAAGAGAACGTTTTCCCACAAGCCCAAACAATCAGTCACATGGTCCAACCAAGATGCTGTCTGGTTGCCTGGTGACCTCACTCCTCCTTCCACGGTCCAGGTGTAAGAAAGTCCTTGATTCTCAAGAGAAAATATTTTGTTTTGGCTTCACAACCCCTACTATCTCTAATCCCCAGATTCCCTATCCCTCAGCTGCAGTTTGGCACCACTGAAGCTCCAAGGTGGCTCTGGTCAGTTCAGCTTCAGGGTTGACACTGTTATAAACAGTGCACGTTCGCATATGGGACTACCTGAGACAACGACTTGAAAGCAGCAAAGAAGTTTATTCACGCATTTGCAAACACAGGTGCATAGAAAGTGGACATGGAACAAAGCCTTCGTCAGCTTTTATCTCCTTACACAAGTTCATTTCCCTTCCCTTTTTTGACACAGCATCCTACTCAATTCTCCTAGAACCCCCCTCCACCTTTGTTCAAAGAATTTTAACAAGTTCACCATAACCTTTTTCCTTGCTAGCATGAGCTCTATTGTTATTTTTGTACTTCCTCTGCTGGTGGTTTCAGCTGGCATTCAGGCTCGCTGTTAGCTGGAACATACAGGTAATTCTGAGCTTATAATTGTTCCATTTGACATATCAAGCATTTGCCTTTTTAGAAACAATACCAACTCCATTTTCTTATACAGGGGTACAGCACAGAAACAGCATTGGTCGCGTTGGTGGATGATCTCTGGAGGGCTCGGGACAGGGGTTGCTCCTCTGTCCTAGTCCTATAAGATCTCTCAGCGGCTTTTGATACCATCGACCATGGTATCATGCTGCAGCGGTTGAGGGGGTTAGGAATAGGGGGCACTGTTTTGCGGTGGTTCTCCTCCTTCCTCTCCGACCGCTCATAGTTTGTGTTGGCAGGGGGGCAGAGGTCGACCTCGAGGCACCTCACATGGGGAGTTCCGCAAGGGTCAGTCCTCTCGCCCCTTCTGTTCAACATTTATGTGAAGCCGCTGGGTGAGATTGTCAAGTATTTGCAAGCCATTGGCACATATATCATACAGATACTAGTGGAGGCAGAAAGTGCCCCCACCCCTATGTGGAGAGGAGGGGCTTACACTGAGTATAAAACCCCCTCTAACCTTTCCACCTTGCTCTCTTTTACGTTTGTTCTCCAGGAGACATGATCTTTGATAGGGGTGGTCACACACGCTGTGTGCCCCCTATCCTAATGGATATTAAGACAGCCTTTGTATATAGTTAATATGTTTTGTTATATGAATAAATACATTTATCACATTTATTCATGCATCTGCCTTTGGACCCTTCTATGCTCCTGGGTGTTTCTACGATCGCAATTTCCACAGAATGGTAGCAGAGGAAATGGTAGCAGAACTCCACTCCAGGAGCTGTTGAAAAGGCGAGATGCCCTCCAAAATAACCTGTGAGAGAAGCTCCCCTGTTGTGACCAGAGGCCTTCAACGGAGGAGAACTTCACAGCAGCCCCAGTCTGAATCAACGATGGAAAACATTGAAGGGGGTTTCCATCCAGCTACACCCTGGCAGCCAGAGGCCACCCAGATGCAGCAAGAGATCCCAGGGGCCGAGCCAGGCAATGTTGGAGAAGGCTTCTTCAGCACTGACGAAGAGGGGGCAGAAGGACCGGATGAAAGCCTGGACAGGAGAGTGGCTGAGATGTCAGAAGAGGAGTGCCGAGCAGCGCTGGCTTCCCTCCTGAGGACAAGGGCAGCAGCCAGAGAGAGGCCTGAGGAGGCAGCACCAGAGATGCCTGCCATCCCGGTAAGGACTCCCCTGCCTGATCTCTCCAAGATGGCGCCTGCTGCCAGAGAGACTGCCCCCCCACCCAGTTTCCCGCCAAACAAAATGGCCGCCAGGCCACTTCCGGAGGCGACTTCCTCCAAGATGGCTGCTCCCCTGGGCACTTTGCCAGCACCACGAGCCAGGCCATCCCCAGCCCCGCAGCCCAGGCCTACAACGCCAGCCAGCCAGTTCAGCCTTCCAGCGGCCCAGAGGACCACTCCGAACCCACAAGCCCCTTGCCAGGCCCCGCCTGCCACGGCAAACATCAAAGGGGCCATAGAGGCCCTGGTCGCTGCCCTGCAACTTATGGAGCAACGACCCACCGGCCCCCCCGAGGCCCCAGACCCAGCTGCCCACTCAAGGAGGGCCCCAAATCCAACCTCCCACCCCCGGAGGAACCCAGATGGACCTGCAGCCTCCCACCCCCCACTGCAGAGGTGCTCACCACTCACTGAATGCTCCAGGGAGGCCCAGGCTGAGGCCTCCGCACCTTTCCGGCCCTGCTGGGATGATCCGGAGCTGCAATCCTGCTCCTCTGATGGAGAAGAGGAGATCCAGAGACATTTCCAGGCCTACCCAGCCCATGGACCTCATCTGATGGGCCTCCAGTCTCCAGAAAGATCTCCAGGCCTTCTTCCCACTCCTCCAAGGCTTCCCCGCCACCCAGATGATGTCCGGGCCTACCCTGAAGCTCCAGCCAGACCTGACTTCAGAGCTCAGAGAGGGAGATCGGAGCTCCAACAAGAAAAGGCTTTGGAGCATGCTCCATTTCCTGCACGTGCCCAGTTGCTTCAAACTACAGAAGGACTACAAAAAGGAGCCAGACCTAAGCAATCGATCCCAGGCTTAGGGATCCCAATGCCATTCACAACAGGCTCTTTTCAGCCATTTGAACAACTCCCCATGCAGTTTAATGGCAATAATTTTGTAACTTTGCCAAATAATTTTGAAAAATTACATTTAAGTGGTCAGAATTTTAACAAATGGTGTAAAGAGATTCAGATAATTCTCTTAAGAGAAAATACTCTGGACATGATCAAAAGACCACCCCCTTTACCTTGGAGCCCTGAAATTGAGTTCCTGCATAAAAGAGCTTACACAACCCTGTTAAGTTCTATAGACACAGCTCTGTATGCCAGTCTTTCAGATGGCCTCACAGCTCAGGAAGTTTGGACTGCCCTATATAATTTGTTCCATAGTGACAATATGGCTGCAACCAGCAGATTGTCAAGAATTTTCCACAACTATAAACTCAAACCTGGTGTCAAAATGGGGGAACATTTGGCAACGCTTAAAGCCATGAGGGATGAGCTTATACAGAGGGGGGAGCCTGTTTCTGAATCCACTTTAATTAGTGTGATGTTGAACTCCCTAGACAAATCTTGGAGTCCCTTTATTATTTCTCTAGAAGGGGTTTCTAGGGAACAAAGAAATATAGAATACTTTTCTGGCCGCTTTATTGAGGAAGATTTAAGGCGCAGAGATGAGGAACAACAAGAAATGAAGGAGGCATATCACAGGCCTAGGCCTCAGAGGAGGCGCCAGGACACAAGTGAAAGGATTAATACCCTTCCCACCTGCTTTGACTGTGGCATACAAGGTCACTTTAAAAGGGAGTGCCCTCGCTCTAGGGCCAATACAGCTGGACTTAAGCACAGTAAAAATAAAAGAGGCCGTGGAAGAGGGGGAGGTGGTCATAAAGGATACCAATACTGTAGTGTCACTAGTGACAACCACACCTCCCAGATAAAGGATGCTGAGGGGCTGTGGCTTCTTGATTCAGGTGCATCAACGCATATAGCCAACACAAACCAACAATTTAAGGTTTTACACCCACTCAAGTCCTCAGTAAAAGTTGCCACTGGGGACAAGGCAGAGGTAACTGGGGAAGGCGTGATCAATGTGCCTGGTATAGGAGATGTCACAGGGGCACTGTATGTTCCCTCAATCAAGAACAACCTTTTAAGCATCTTAAAATTGACTGAGGATAAAAATGTAAAACTGGTTTTTGAGAAGGGTGGAGGTTATGTTTTCGAAAATGGGGGTGTTGTTGGCGATATTGTAAAAATCAACAATTTGCCTTATTTTTCCCCAAAAGCAAAGGTCAAAAGGCACAAGAAACCTAACAAGAGGGCTCAGGGAGCTAACGCCCAGATAGAGCAGAAAGGTTCTATGCCAGTCCCCAGGTTGTCCAAACTCAAGGACCCTGGACCTAAAACCAATGAAGCTTTTAAACCAGCTCCTAGGACATCCAAAACCATTAAGACTGAGCCCATTAAGGTCACAACTCCTCAGCCAATCCTGAGGAACTCTAAGGTGACCATTAATCCAGTGCCTACTCTTCATTACTGATCAGACCAAGGCTTGTAATGGTAAAATACATAAGGTTGACAAAGTATGCATGGGTAAACCTTTACATTTGGATTGTGCTCATATATTACACCGCAGGCTCGGCCATGCCAGCTTCCCGGTTATTAAGAAAATGCAAGATTTTTCTGATGGGCTTAAGATAAAGAATTGTAATACCTATTTGGAATGTGCCATCTGTAAGGCAGCAAAATCTAAAACTGCTGCTATACCTAAGGTCTCTTCCCGTCGTGCAAGGTACCCTTATCAGCTGGTACACATGGATTTGGTTGGTCCTTTTAGACCCTCCCTTGGTAGGGGGCGTTATTTTTTAACGGTAGTAGATGATTACTCTCGTTATGGCCATGTATTTATTTTAAAGGACAAAACTGAAGTCTTTACCAACTTCAAATATCTTTACAACCAGATCCAAACGCAACACAAGGTGTGCATCGCTCAGGTGCAGAGTGATAGGGGGACTGAGTTTACATCCAAGATTTTCGAAAAGTGGATGAAGGAGAGAGGTATCCTCCATTTTAAAATCATCCCCTCGAACTCCGTCCGAGAATGGTATTTCAGAAAGGAGAAATGGAGTGCTGCAGAATGTCATGAACTGCCTACTTGCAGATGCTGACATGAGCCAAGTTTTTTGGGCAGAAGCGGTCAAAATGGCTAATTATCTAGTCAACAGGACGTGGAGTAGTGCCATTAACCAAACCCCATACTTCCTGGTCCATGGAAGGAAACCTAGCCTCTCACACCTGAGAATTTTTGGTTCCTATGCCTGGGTCCATATTCCCAAGCACCTCAGAAGAAAGGGGGGCAAGGCATCAAGGAGGCTCAGATTTATAGGTTATGCAACCGACAGCAAGGCCTCTAGGTTTGTAGACAAAAATAACCTTGTCATTGTCTCTAGATCAGCTTCTTTTGAGGAGGGGTCAAATTGGTCAAAAATTCATTCCAATGAACCCGGTTATTCCCCTATTAGAAGCGACACTGAACAAGCAGCACCACCTGAAGAGGATGAACCAACAAACTCCAAGCAACTGACCAGCGAAGATCCAGATGGTGATGAATCCCTACCTGACTCTGACGATTCAGACAAGGAATCCCTGGGTGACTTCACACCTCCTGCCTCACCTAAACGACCATATCTTCGCAGCGCCTGGGACAGAGGCCCGCCCCATTTTGATTGGAAAGATACTTCCGGCAGCTCCAATTCTGACACCGATGCTCCGGATGACAATGATGATGGTGAGTGGCAATTTCCCAGACGGTCAAAACGCTCCAATAAAGGGGTGCCACCCAAAAGGTTGGACATTGGCTGTGTTGCCTCGGTCAACAGCGTTACCATGGCCCCTAAAACGTACTCAGATGTCCTCCAGCTTCCCGAGGAAGAACAGCGCAGGTGGAGGGTTGCAATGGAGTGGGAAATGGACAGTCTCAAAAAATTGAAAGTCTTCATCCCCATGGAAGTCCCCAAAAAGAGGAAAGCAATTGGCACCCGTTGGGTCTACAAGGTCAAGCCAATGCCCAACAACAAACTCCTCTATAAGGCCCGGCTGGTAGCACAAGGCTACGCACAGCGCTACTTGCAGGACTTTGATGAAACATACTCCCCCACCGTGAGAGCGGAAAGTGTGAGGGCTGCTTTGGTCACCGCAGCAGCACATGGGGAACACATTTTTCAATTTGATGTGCAAACTGCTTATTTACACGCACATCTAAAACAAGAAATTTACGTCAGAGGTGCCCCTGGATTTCAACGGCAGGAAGGCCACACCTGGCTTCTGAAGAAAAGTTTGTACGGCCTCAAACAATCAGGCAGACTGTGGTACAAATGCCTGACCAAAACTCTCAAATCACTGGGTTTCCATCCATCTCCAGCTGATAAATGTACCTTCACAAGGGATACCAAAGGGGGGCTGGAGAAAGTCCTAGTGTATGTCGATGATCTTTTATATATAGGGCCTGACAAGGGGGGAAGTATTATATTTGCCAGGACCCTACAAAAAAAGTTCACTCTAAAGTCTTTAGGATATGTGGACAAGTACCTAGGCGTACAAATCATCACTACACCAAAAGGTTTTGCTCTCTCCCAAAAGGAAAAGATAGAGGAACTCTTGGTGAAATGTAAAATGGAAGATAGCAAGCCAACGGCTATCCCAATGCAGACCGACTATTATGGATTGGCACACAAGGATAACCCAGAGTTCCAAAATAATACTCTATTTAGGTCAGTGATCGGCTCATTACTATATATAAGTAACTGGAGCCGTCCAGATATTGCCCTGCCCGTAAACCTGCTATCTAGACAAGTGGAACATCCTACCCAGTTCCACTGGTTGGCCATTAAAAAGCTATTAAGGTATCTCAAGACCACAGCAGATTAAGTGCTTCGCTTGGAACCTGAGAATAGAGACAAGGCCCAATTAAAATGCTTTGCGGATGCGGACTGGGCCGGAGATACCAAGACACGTAGGAGTACTTCGGGTTTCTTGGTACTATTAAATGAGGCACCCATCCATTGGCATGTGGGGCAACAGAAATTTGTTTCGTGCTCCACCGCTGAGGCCGAATATGCATGCTTATCAGAGGCAGGGAACGATCTGATATGGTTTGATGCCTTAATTTCTAGCATCTGGACACCACCGACTTTGCCCATCCAAATTATAGAAGACAACACCGGGGCCATAGGCATTGCCAAAGCCTATGCAGTGGGAAAAAGGTCCAGACATATTGATATCCGCTATCAAAATGTTAGGCAACTAGTAGCGATGGGGTTTATATCTTTATCACATTGTCAGACCAAATATCAAACAGCTGATATTTTCACAAAACCTCTACCAGCAGATAGGCACAAAGATCTGTGTAAAAAGTTATGTCTCACAGGGTAAAATCTGTTGTGCATTGCATTTGTATGTTTGCATGCCATTGTCTCGCAAGGAGGGGAACTGTCAAGTATTTGCAAGCCATTGGCACATATATCATACAGATACTAGTGGAGGCAGAAAGTGCCCCCACCCCTATGTGGAGAGGAGGGGCTTACACTGAGTATAAAACCCCCTCTAACCTTTCCACCTTGCTCTCTTTTACGTTTGTTCTCCATGAGACATGATCTTTGATAGGGGTGGTCACACACGCTGTGTGCCCCCTATCCTAATGGATATTAAGACAGCCTTTGTATATAGTTAATATGTTTTGTTATATGAATAAATACATTTATCACATTTATTCATGCATCTGCCTTTGGACTCTTCTATGCTCCTGGGTGTTTCTACGATCCCAACTTCTACAGAGATCATCCGTGGTTTTGGGGTGAAGTGTCATCTGTACGCTGATGATACTCAACTGTACATCTCCACCCCAGACCACCCCAACGATGCCCTTGATGTGATGTCTCGCTGCCTGGAGGCCGTGCGGGTCTGGATGGGGAGGAACAGGCTCAGACTCAACCCCTCCAAGACCGAGTGGCTGTGGCTTCCGGCGTCCCGATATAGTCAGCAGGTGCCATCACTGACTATTGGGGGTGAATCTTTGCCCCCCACAGAGAGGGCTCACAATCTGGGTGTCCTCCTGGATGCACGGCTGTCTTTAGAAGAGCATATGACGGCCGTGGCCAGGGGGGCCTTTTATCAGGTTCGCCTGATTCGCCAGTTGCAGCCCTTTCTGGACCGGGACACCTTGCGCACGGTCACTCACGCCCTTGTCACCTCCCGGCTGGACTATTGTAATGCTCTCTACATGGGGCTCCCCTTGAAGAGCACTTGGAGGCTCCAACTGGTCCAGAATGCAGCCGCGCGGGTGGTCATGGGCGCAACTCGTTGTGCCCATGTGACACCCCTCCTGCGGGAGCTGCACTGGCTCCCAGTGGTCTTCCGGGTGCGATTCAAGGTGCTGGTTACCACCTTTAAAGCGCTCCATGGCACAGGACCCGGGTACCTTTGAGACTGACTCCTGCCACCAACAGCCTCCCACCGACCAGTCCGCTCCCACAGAGAGGGTCTCCTCAGGGTGCCATCGGCCAAGTTATGTCGGCTGGCGACACCCAGGGGGAGGGCCTTCTCTGTGGGAGCCCCAGCCCTGTGGAATGAACTGCCCCCGGAAATACGTAAGATCCCTGACCTCCGGGTATTTCGCTGTGCACTGAAGACCCTGTTGTTCCGCCAGGCCGGGCTATCGACATGATAATTTTAAATTGGGGTATTTTAAATTTCTGGGGTTTTAAATGGAGCCAAATTTATTTAATAATTTTAAATTTTAAATTGATGTTTGTCTTGTGTTTTTAAATAGGCTGTACACCGCCCTGAGTCCTTCGGGAGAAGGGCGGTATAGAAATAAAATTATTATTATTATTATTATTATTATTATTATTATTATTATTATTATTATTATTATACAAAATAATAATACATGATAATTATTATTAATAATTATAATTTTTTATTATTCTTTTAAATGATCGTTTTCCTTATATTTCACAACTCTTGACACAGAATGCATCCAGCAAGCTTTATCTGCTTCAGCTTCCATTCTCCCTGGTAGCTTTTACTGGACTTGGAATTACGCTCCCCACAGATTCTGTTCAGTGTTTCCACATCAGTTTTCTGCATTCTGCATGCTTCCCTGGAGACTCCACTTATGATATAAGGCAGGGGTCCCCAACCCCTGGCCTGCAGCCCAGGGGTGGTATTTAGGGGTGGGTTCTACCAGTTCGCAACAGGATCACGCATGCGCACGTGCTCGCTTCGCTTATGTGCACGCGCAGATTGCTTCTGATGATGTCAGTGGGTGGAGCCTCCTGTCGGTTTTACTACCGGTTCTATAGAACTGGTCTGAACCGGAGGCAACCCACCACTGGTGGTATCCACTTACCTTCGCTACCAGTTCGCAAATGTGAGCATGTGCGCATCCTCCACGCATGCGCAGAGCCTTCCGTGCATGCGCAGAGGGTCAAAAATGGGACGTGATGATGTCTGGGCATGTGGGCAGTGCCTCCCACCACTGGCGCTACCAGATTGCGTGATTCATTTGTGTGAATGGCATGCACAATAGGAGCCTTGGTGGTGCAGCGGACTAAAGTGCTGTTAAAGTAGCACTTACCTTCCAGCTGCCTGCAATTACTGCGAGTTCGAATCTCACCAGGCTCAAGGTTGACTCAGCCTTCCATCCTTTCGAGGTAGGTAAAATCAGGACCTGGATTGTGGGGGCAATAAGCTGACTTTGTATAAAAAAGAACACCGCTTGGGGGGGCCCCGAAAGCCCTACTAAGCAGGTATATACAAAAGTATGAAGGCTATTGCTTCACGCATTGTAAGCCGCCCTGAGTCTCCGGAGAAGGGCGGCATATAAATCGAACCAATAAATAAACAATAAATGCAGGCGTGCCCGCTGGTTGTGCAAATAGAGCTGCGTGTGTACGCACTTGCCCACTGCTCATGTGGAATCGTCCCCTCTCCTCCCATCCAGCCTGTTCCCAAAGCCAGAAACGTTGGGGAACGTGGATATAAGGTGTAGGTGGCATTCTGGGGAGGGTGGCAGGCATTGGGGCATTGGGGCATTGGGGAGACTTTGTGCGGCCACATGTTTACTGGACCCGTGTCCCTCCTGGTTGGTACTGGCTTCCCGGGAGGTTACACGAGGCTGGCTCCAGGGCGTCATTAATGCTTCGTTGAGTGAGGGTCACTTCCCCGCTGCCCTGAAAGAGGCGGTGGTGAGGCCTCTCCTCAAGAAGCCGTCCCTGGATCCAGCAATATTGGCTAACTATCGTCCTGTCTCCAACCTTCGCTTCATTGCGAAGGTTGTTGAGAGTGTGGTCGCGCAACAGTTTCCACAATTCCTGGAGGAAACATCTTATCTAGATCCGTTCCAGTCGGGTTTCAGGTCTGGGCACAGCACAGAAACGGCATTGGTCGCGTTGGTGGATGATCTCTGGAGGGCTCGGGACAGGGGTTATTCCTCTGTTCTGGTCCTATTAGATCTCTCAGCGGCTTTTGATACCATCGACCATGGTATCATGCTGCACCGGCTGGAAGAGTTGGGGGTGGGAGGCACTGTGTTGCGGTGGTTCTCCTCCTTTCTCTCTGACCGGTCGCAGTCTGTGTTGGCAGGGGGGCAGAGGTCGACCTCGAGGCCTCTCATCTGTGGAGTGCCGCAGGGATCGGTCCTCTCGCCCCTTCTGTTCAACATTTATGTGAAGCCGCTGGGCGAGATCATCCGTGGTTTCGGGGTGGAGTACCACCAGTACGCTGATGATACCCAGCTGTACATCTCCACCCCAGGCCACCCCAATGATGCCCTTGAAGTGATGTCCCAGTGCCTGGAGGCTGTGCGGATCTGGATGGGGAGGAACAGGCTCAGGCTCAACCCTTCCAAGACTGAGTGGCTGTGGCTCCCGGCATCCCGATATAGTCAGTTGACTCCATCACTGACTATTGGGGGTGAGTCTTTGGCCCCCACTGAAAGGGCTCGCAATCTGGGAGTACTCCTGGATAGGTAGCTGTCTTTGGAGGAACATCTGACGGCTGTTACCAGGGGGACCTTTTATCAGGTTCGCCTGATTCACCAGTTGCGGCCCTTTCTCGATCGGAATTCCTTGTGCACAGTCACTCACGCCCTCGTCACCTCTCGCCTTGACTACTGCAACGCTCTCTACATGGGGCTCCCCTTGAAGAGCACCCAGAGGCTCCAGCTGGTCCAGAATGCAGCAGCGCGGGTAGTGATGGGAGCAACATGGTGCTCCCATGTAACACCGCTCCTGCGCGAGCTGCACTGGCTCCCAGTGGTCTTCCGGGTGCGCTTCAAGGTGTTGGTCATCACCTTTAAAGCGCTCCATGGCATAGGGCCTAGCTATCTCCGAGACCGCCTGCTGCTACCGACGACCTCCCATCGACCCGTGCGCTCCCACAGAGAGGGCCTCCTCAGGGTGCCATCAGCCAAACAATGTAGGCTGGTGGCCCCCAGGGGGAGGGCCTTCTCTGTGGGGGCTCCCACCCTCTGGAACCAGTTGCCCCCGGAGATAAGAAGAATCCAGGACCTCAATGCCTTCTGTGGTTCCCTGAAAACCCATCTTTTTCAGCAAGCCGGGTTGGCTTAAGAAGAAATTTTTAAATTCTTTTAATTAGTCTATGATTCTTAACTTTCGGGCCAAAATTATATATATTTTTAAATGTTTTAATATTTGTATTCTATGTTTTTTATCTTGGCTGTACACCGCCCTGAGTCCTCAAGGAGAAGGGCGGTATATAAATTGGAAATTAAATTAAATTAAATTAAAAAATTAAATTCACTCAATTGCTGGCACGGACAGTCCCAGCCCCCCTTGACTAGAGGGTCAACTAACCTCCAAGATGCTCTGTGGCACCCCACTGGGACCTTGGCAGTATATTGGGTGTCATGTCCTCTCTTTGTGCTGGCTTTCTGATTGGTCACAGGATCCGCCTCCACCTTGTCTCCAGAAATTTATTTTTTAATTTTAGTTATTTTTATTTATTTTTGTCAAGTATGTATTAGATTATATATATAAGCATGAATATATAAAATGAATACGAATAAAAGGAGACATTAGGACAGGGGCAGAAGGCATGCTGGTGCTCTTATGCGCACCCTTTACAGACCTCTTAGGAATGGGGTGGGGTCAACAGTAGACAGTCTAAGGTTAAAGGTTTGGGGGTTTGGGGAAGAAACCGCAGTCAGGTAGTGCATTCCAGGCATTGACCACTCTGTTGCTGAAGTCATGTTTTCTGCAATCGAGTTTGGAGCGGTTTACCTTGAATTTGTATCTATTGTTTGCTCTGTATTGTTGTGGTTGAAGCTGAAGTAGTGATTGACAGGAAGGACATTGTGGCAGATAATTTTATGAGCCATGCTTAGGACCCAGGTAACATTAGTCAACGGAGAAAAGAAACCTCCACACTAAGGCACTGAAGAAGCAATTTAAATGCCTTCACCCCACTTTTTGGGTGTGGCAACATACTATACCATGAGCCATGGTGGCACAAAGCAGATATTGTCTGAAACGGAGAAGGCAACAGATGCAGGACAAGAGATTTACCAGTCAGTGTAATATTTCATGTGATTAAAACTATTCTCTTTCAGAATTGGAATCACGTTAAGGACATTGATGGCTGCAGAAGCTGTGTTATTGGATTTTTTTTTTTTACTTTATACCATCATCGACGTCATTATGATCAGTTTTCCATGAAATTAATAGCAAAAGTGTAGAAATATAAAAGAGTAACAGTTTACTAGGGAAAGAGACATGCTCGGCATCACAAGACAAGATAGGAGGACCTGCATATGGATTCGAGAACAAATAAAAATATACACACTGAGCCATGGTGGCCAAGTAGTTAGAGTGCAGTACTGCAGGTTACTTCTGCTGACTGCTGGCTTCCTGCAATTTGGCAGTTTGAATCTCACCAGGCTCAAGATTGACTCAGCCTTCCGTCCTTCTGAGGTGAGTAAAATGAGGACCCAGATTGTTCGCTGACTCTGCAAAGCGCTTAGAGAGGACTGTAAAGCACTGTGAAGTGGTATATAAGTCTAAGTGCTATTGCTATATCATTAATGGTAGAGAGATATTATTGACTACTAGCATTATATGTGTTTTTATGCTGAGAGGAGGAGGAGAGACAGCTTCATGAAGGATTAAGTAGAGGATGCTTTCATTCAAACTTCTTTCACATTGCTGATAAGATCACAGGGCAGGCTAGGAAGAGAATCAGAATAGAGCCGGAAGGGACCTTGGAGGTCTTCTAGTCCAGCCCTCTGCACAAGCAGGAGATCCTGATCTATACCATCTCAGACAACTGACCGTCCGGTCTCTTCTTAAAAACCTCAGTGATGAAGCACAGTGATGAAGTGATGAATGAGAGTCATTCGTTCATCAGCCTCAAAACAGAATATTCCTTCCCTCTCTTTCTCCCTTCTTGAATCAACATTTTATTCTGGAACATCAGCTTCATTCATCGATTCGATCAAATCACCCTGAACCATTTGAGTTTTGGCACACGCCTTTTCTAAACGTAGGATCCTCGCCAGATCTGGTCTGGAAGGATGGGCAAAGATCCTGTGGATTTTAGACCTGTTTTGGCTAGACCTGCTGCGTGTAGACTTGTCTGAAGCAGCCTCTGTTTGTGACATTTACTCCTCAGCTGTAGAGCCTGGAGGCTTAAGAGCTACTCAGAATTAGAAAGGGAATTGAATCCTCTTCAATGGAAGCAGCCTTGAAATTAGTCCAGCTCTTTCAGGTTAACCTCAGGCTGCTTTTTAGGCCACCGGATATTTTATACAGAGCAAATGGACACTGATCTATTTCTGTGTACACGGACTAGAAAAGGCAGGAGAAAACACCTCTCCTCTCCCACCAAAAGCCTGGGAGACTAGCGGGTGGACAATCACTTAAATATGAGCCAGCCGTGTGCTGCAGCTGCCAAAAAAGCCAACACAGTTTTAGGCTGCATCAACAGAGGGATACAATCAGGAGTGGGATTCAGCCGGTTCAGATGCTAATTTTACATCTGGTTCACCGAACTGGTAGTTGCAAGGACTGGCTGGCCCCTCCCACCCTGCCCCACCCCTCCCAGGAGTCTCCAAGTGGCCCGTTTTGGATGTGAGGTAACTGTAGGGCCTGCATGGAGGCTCTGGGAGGGCAGAAAATGGGCCTCCTGGAAGTACTGGAAGTCCAGAAATGGGCCCGTTTCCAGACTCCAGAGGGCCTCCGGAGCCCAGGGGAGGCCATTTTCACCCTCCCAAAGGCTGGGACACACCTCCCGGAAGTACCAGAAATCTGGAAACAGGCCCATTTCTGGCCTCTGGAGGGTCTCTGGAGCCTGGCCCAGGCCGTTTTCGCTCTCCTGGAGGCTCAAGGAAAGCCTCCGGAACCTGGGGAGGGCAAAAACGCCCCCCTTGCCATGGTGCAGGAGGCTGAGTAGGCCACGCCCCCATGGCCACACCCACCCAGCAACTGGACAGAGAACCTGTTGCTAAAATTTTTCAATCCCACCCCTGGATACAATCAAGATCAAGGGAGGTCCTAATACCACTCTATAAAGCCTTAGTAAGACCAGACCTAGAATACTGCATCCAGTTTTAGTCACCACAGTATAAAAAAGATGTGGAGACTCTAGAAAGAGTGCAGAGAAGAGCAACCAGGAGGATTAGAGGACTGGAGGCTAAAACATGCAATGAACGGTTGCAGGAACTGGGCCTGGCTAGTCTTATGAAAGGAAGGATTAGGGGTGACATGATAGCAGTGTTCCGATATCTCAGGGGCTGCCACAAAGAAAAGGGGGGTCAACCTATTCCCCAAAGTACCTGAGAGCAGGAGAAGAATCAATGGGTGGAAACTAATCCAGGAGAGAATCAACCTAGAACTAAGGAGAAATCTCCTGACAGTTAGAACAATTAATCAGTGAAACAGCTTGCCTCCAGAAGTTGTGAATTCTCCAACACTGGAAGTTTTTAAGAAGAGATTGGATAACCATTTGTCTGAAGTAGTGTAGGGTTTCCTGCCTAAGCAGGGGGTTGGACTAGAAGACCTCCAAGGTCCCTTCCAACTCTTATTATTCTATCTATCTATCTATCTATCTATCTATCTATCTATCTATCTATCTATCTATCTATCTATCTAAATGAGACTAAAACAGCTGCCCCAAAGTTATTGGTCTTTGTGATTGGAAGAAAGGTAAGTAAGGGGAATAATTAGCAAAAAAGGAATATTTTTATCATGAAGAAAATAGTATCTTGTGTCGTGTGTTGTCTCCCCCCATCCTCCTCCATCCTTCCTCAAGGCTGACGAGGGCTTGGCCAGAAGAAATGGGCCTGGCAGATTTTGGAAGGTGCCCTGGAAGCTTTTGGAAAGCGGCAATTCTGAGTGGCTGGAGGGTTGATAGGCCATCAGTTGAATGGAGGTTCCCCAGAGTTGGGACAGAGCCAGCAATTCCCAACAGACCCGCCTGGCCTCAAGGTTTTTATTGAGCATGGCTGAGCAGAAAAAAGAGATGATTCAAAATTGCAAAACGAAGAATAAATTTGAGTGGATGCTGGAGTATTTTTATGAGCCTGTGCAGAGCAGAGAACTATTCTGGCAAGAACATGAGCTCTTGGTTGACATAAATCTCTCCCCCTCCTAGGATTTCTTTCTTTATTCACTTAATATTTGGTGCACTATTTATATATTCCTGTATACTAAATAATTAGTGAATTAATATGTGTATATATTGTGCATTACGCGTGTGCAGTGCACACAAACACATATTCTAATACAGCATCCCTGTAAATTTGAAAAAGAGGGAACAATGAATTTGGGGAAATTAAGTGTTAATGACAAAAGGAACAGAAATTAATGCAGAGAGAGAGAGAGAGGCAAGCAAGGGAGAGACAGAAAGCAAGAAGACACTGCATCCCAGGCTGTTTAAGCAACAGCCTTGTGCTTTTTATTCTGCCTTTATATTTAGCATTTTGCATTTTTGGGGTCAAAATTACATTGCTTTGCATATTCCCTGTGACATACAAAATGCTATTTGGGATCTGCATCTAATTTAATTTAATTAGTAATTTGCAAAAAGAGTTCCCCCTCCTTCTTACTTAGATATTATTGATGCTACTAAAATTATGAAACAAATCCACGGAGGAATATTATCTGAAATAGAACCTCCATGTTCTGCGGAATTATAGTTGAATGTTCAACCGTGAGAGGGAGTCACACTTTTCAGGTCCATCTCATTTCAATGCCCAGGATTATATGGTGAGAAGAGATGAGGCTTTGTGTGGGTTTTGTGCATTGCCCTTAAAGAGTCTACCCTCAGCCTAATTCCCACGCGCTTGATTTCTCCCATGAAGTTGTCTCTGTGTGATAGTGTATGAGAGAGACCTTGGGAGACAGGAGGGAGAGCTGCAAGCTGCACAAGGAGAGAGCGGGGAGAAATATTTCCCTAATTATCAGGAAAGTAATTGCAGTCTTGCAATATTCTGTTAATGTAAACCTTACAGCCAAGAGAAAGCAAAGATTCCTGCAGATTAACCAAGGTGGAAGGGACCTTGTAGGTCATCTAGTCCAACCCCCCCACCCAAACAGGAGACCCTCCACCATTTCTGACAGATGGCAGCCCAGTCTCTTCTTAAAAGCTTCCAGTGATGAAGCTCCCACAACTTCTGAAGGCAACGTCTGTTCCATTGCTTGATTGTTCTCACAAGATCAGGAACGTTCTCCTTATCTCTTGTTCAGTTTCCATTCATTGTTCCTTGTCTGGCCTTTGGGTGCTTTGGAAAATAGCTTGACCCCCTTCCTCCTCTCTGTGGCAGCCCCCCAAATATTGGAAGACAGCTATTGTGTCTCCCCTGGTCCTTCTCTTCACTAGACTAGCCTGCTTGTGCTTCTTGTCTGGACTACCTCACCACGCTAAGAATATGTCTTTATGCACAGAATTCCAAAGAACATCCTTAATCCCTAAATTGGACATGATTGTTTTAAAGCTCACTCCTGATTTTATCTCTGGAACAACAGCGTTGCAAGGTACTTTGAGCTAAGAGAAGATGATGGCTGGCGGGATCCAAAACAGCCTTCTCTGCTGTAGCGCTGGCCCTGGAACATCCTGCCCTCCTCCCCCAGGATGAAGTTTGCCCCAACCATTCTAGCCTTCCACAAAGACCTGAAGATCTGGCTCTCCCAGTTGACCTAGGAATTTAAATATATATCGCTTCATGGTGCTTTACAGCCCTCTCTAAGCCCTAAGTCAGCCTCTTGCCCCTAACAATCTGGGTCCTCCTTTTACTGACCTTGGAAGGATGGAAGGCTGAGTCAATCTTGAGCTGGTGAGAATCGAACTGCTGGCAGTCAGCAGAGTTAGCCTGCAATACTGCATTCTAACCACTATGCCATCATAGGTGATAGATAGATAGATAGATAGATAGATAGATAGATAGATAGATAGATAGATAGATGATAGATAGATAGATAGATAGATAGATAGATAGATAGATAGATAGATAGATAGATGATAGATGGATGGATGGATGGATGGAGAGAATGGATGTAATGGAATCTACAGATTCAGATTGAGGTGGATGCTTTGGTACACATGCAATTTTATACCTTGAATTAAATTCATTTGATTAGGATGAAATCTTCTCCCCTTTTAAATGTAAATTTTAATTTGTTTTAAATTATGGGGTATTTTAAATTCAGCCAAATTATTTAATTCGTTTTTAATCTATTTTAAATTTTTGTATTTATGTGTTTTATCTTGTGGCTGTTCACCGCCCTGAGTCCTTCGGGAGAAATTCGGGTATAGAAATTTAAGAAAGAAAGAAAGAAAGAAAGAAAGAAAGAAAGAAAGAAAGAAAGAAAGAAAGAAAGAAAGAAAGAAAGAAAGAAAGAAAGAAAGGATAATCTATCCAAATCTATTTATTATTTATTTATTTATTAGTTCAATTTATATGCCGCCCTTCTCCGGAGACTCAAGGCAGCTTACAATGCGTTAAGCAATAGCCTTCATATTTTTGTATATACCTGCTTAGTAGGGCTTTTTGGCCCCCCTAAGTGGTGTTCTTTTTTATACAAAGTCAGCTTATTGCCCCCACAATCCGGGTCCTCATTTTACCTACCTCGAAAGGATGGAAGGCTGAGTCAACCTTGAGCCTGGTGAGAATTGAACTCGCAGTAATTGCAGGCAGCTGGCAGCTAAGTGCTACTTTAACAGCAGCAGTTTAGTCCACTGCGTCACTAAGGCTCCTGGGTGGCAAATACAATCCCCAAAATACCATATCTGAGTTGGAATATCTGAGTCATAACACGCTGCCAATAAATCATGTCAAAAAAAATATGGGTTTTTGCCTGTTTCTCTAATTAGCAGGGAAAGATTGCGCTGCTATTTCTTTCCAAGCTTAAAATAATTTTGGTGAAATTTCCATGGGTGATGTTTGTATCCCACTAGGAACCTGGGAGGGTAGTGGGGGGGGGCAGGGAGTTTTCAGAATGGTAGGAGTGTGTGGAACAGAAAATACACCAGTGGGCACCATTTTGCCACCTGCAGCAATAAAGCTAGTTCAATGATACCAACCAGGAAAATAGAAAAGAAATGTTTAAGTGCCTTGAGCATAAGGTAAAAATGGAGATGGCTATTTTGCAGGAAAGGAAGAGTGATGAAGCTTCCTGCCTCCTTTTCATTATGTGGCTCAGCTGTTGTAATCACATTTAAATCCAGATATCCAGATTTCTTTTGTAGAAGATTTTGTCCTCTACTTTTGTCTGGTTGCTTCTCTTCCAGCTTGTTTTTGGCTGCCCATGCTTTAAACCCTTTGCAGTCTAAGTGGTGTCCCTGGAGGGGGGCTGCCTATAAGTCTCTTGGCTGCCTGTCAGGATGGGGTGGCTTCTGTTGCCCCCTGGTGTCTCTCTGTTCCAGCAGGTATGAAGAACCCAATGGAACAGAAGTTGCCTTCAGAAGTTGTGGGAGCTTCATCACTGGAAGCTTTCCAGAAGAGACTGGGCTGCCATCTGTCAGAAATGGTGTAGGTCTCCTGCTTGAGCAGGGGGTTGGACTGGATGACCTGCAAAGTCCCTTCCAACTCTATTCATCTGTTAAATTGTGTGGCGCAGTGGTCAGAATGCAGTACTGCAGGCTACTTCTGCTGACTGCCGGCTGCCTGCAATTTGGCAATTTGAATCTCACCAGGCTCACGGTTGACTCAGCCTTCCATCCTTCTGAGGTTGGTAAAATGAGGGCCCAAATTGTTGGGGGAAATAGGCTGACTCTGTAAAACCGCTGAGATCGAGAGGGCTGTAAAGCACTGTGAAGCGGTATATAAGTCTAAGTACTATTGCTAAATCTATTAAATCTACTGCAGTGAGAAGTCCAACATTTCTTTGGAAGTTCATTTTCTCAATGCTTTGACTAGTTCACACGTGGCTTTGATATTTCATGTCTTTCTTGTTTACTTGTGATTTTAATCACCAATTAATTTTATTACCTCATCCTTCTGCACAGCATCCCAAAATACACAGTTAAAAATAAATACAATCAGTGGCAGCCTTTGAAAAGAAGATTTCTCTGTTGTTTTCTCCAGTGTCAAGCACTTGAGACAAGGGGTTCTGGGTAAGTTATGTGGGATTCCCTCAGTTCCCCCTATTTCTGTTTCCAACCACTCCCTTTTGAATCGGGGTTCTCTGCGCTAGGTCCAAGGTGTATATATACAGAATACAGCATAACAGAGTGGGAAGGGACCCTGGAGGTCTTCTAGTCCAACCTCCTGCTCAAGCAGGAGACCCTATAATACCATTTCAGACAAATGGCTGTCCAATCTCTTTTTAAAAGCTTCCATTGATGGAGCAACCACAGCTTCTGAAGACAAGCCTGGTTGATTGTCCTCATTGTCAGGAAATTTCTCCTTAGTTCTAGGTTGCTTCTCTCTTTGTTCACTTTCCATCCACTGCTTTTTGTCTTTTGGAAGATGTGCTTAGCTCATAAAGGG
Organism: Pantherophis guttatus; assembly: GCF_059756535.1. NCBI lineage: Eukaryota > Metazoa > Chordata > Lepidosauria > Squamata > Colubridae > Pantherophis > Pantherophis guttatus. The sequence goes on from NC_142078.1 coordinate 1,398,059, forward strand.
AAACTACGGGAAATAACTCTTTTCCACGGCCCCGGAAAACAGGGCTAGAAATGATACATATCTAGATTTAGTTTAAATATTGGGCAAACGTTTATAATAAAATCTGTAGAACTAGGGAACAATCTGCTAGAAAGATGGTAGATTCTCAGATGGATATTGTAATTGGCTTTCCTGCACCTGGCAAAAGCTGGGCTGGGTGATTCTTGCAGTCGCTTCCGTGGCTGCCATCCATCTCAGGCTACGTCATAGGTTCCTTCCTAGTGGTGTCTTTGGATGAAAGCTCCCGCTGAATCCAAATGCTCCTCAGGCTGCCTGAAACCTTGCTGCTTAAAGTTTGCATATTAATTGGCACATATTTAAAGCAAGCCATTGTTTATTCTCCACTAATTTTAGTTTCTCTGTGCTTACATCTGCCAGTTCCGCTGGTGTTGAATTATATCTTACCCAGGGGTAATAACAGCTCCTAGCCTTTATACCTCCTCAGCCATAAATCTCAAAGCAATTTACAAAGGAGCATATTAAGAGCCAGTGAAGACGGCTTTCGACTTTTCATGAATAGTAATATTTGCAGTTTTGAACTCTTTGACGGATCTTCCAGCTTCTCTTTGTCTCTCAGGAGAGTTGCCTTGATTTATGTGTCTTTACTTTTCTTGATTACTTTCGTGGAAAACCATGCCGTCGGCATCACGTGACCACGATCACATGACTGCACTGGCTGATCAGCAGATAAAGTCAAGGGCCCCGTTCCACTGCCACGGCTCACTGGCCCCAGAATGCTTAAATGGATTCCTTTCATCAGCTTGCTGAATTAATAATTCATATCCTGGGTTCATGTGGTTCAATGAATTATAAACTAATGAAAAGTACAAAAAGAAAAAGCAAATAACACATTGCAGCAGCTCAATCGCTAACTTAGTCACCAACTAACTTAGATAGTTTTGCAAACTCGACCTATCTTAAGAAACTGTGCCATGTTATATTATGGCAGTATCTGAATGATCTGAATGGCTGATGTCAAAAAGTTAAGCAGATGTGCTACCCGTGTTTCCCCGAAAATAAGACCCTGTCTTATATTTTTTTGAACCCTGAAATAAGTGCCTGGCCTTATTTTCAGGGAGGTCTTATTATTTTAGGGTGTGCTCCTCTTGCCGTCTTATCTGATTTCCAGCTCTGCCTTTAAATATTTTCAGGGAGGGCTTATTTTTAGGGGGAGGCTTATTTTAGTGTATGTGCTCAAAAGCCCAATTGGGCTTATTATCAGGGGATGTCTTATTTTCGGGAAAACAGGGTAACACCTTCAGCCCAGAAGGGCTGGATCACAGGGTTTTTGGGATTTGGAAGCGATGATGGCACCAACATGAGGACTTAAGCCTTTATGCTAAAGTAGTATAAGAAAGTGACATAATGTAATAAGAGACAACAATCAGGGACTAGTCAGGTATACAGGAAAAAGAAACAACAAAAATTACATTGTCTGCCATCAGGGACCCAAAAGAGATGGCGGGTAGCAGAGGTGGTATTCAACTGGTTCGGACCAGTTCAGGCGAACCGGTAGCTTCGACGAACATTTAGCCCTGCCCACCTGCACCCACTCTATCCTGTCCTTTATTTCCTGCTTTGTAGCTCATCTCAATTGCACGGCACAGCTGATTCCCCGCCCCCCCGCTGTTCTACTTACCATTGCTGACTTGGAAAGTAAGCAACTGAGCTTCTACATGCTCCATTTTCAGCGTGCACTCACCGAACCGGTTGTTAAACCGGCAGCATCCCACCACTGGTGGGTGGACCACAAAGCCCTAGATGAATGAGCCTCCATTAGGGAAAGTCAGCATTCTTATTTCTGCTACACTGCATACCATGCTTTACTGGTTTTTCTTTTGCAATGGTTGGATTGTTTCGTGTTTGCATTTGATATTACCTGATTGGCATCTTTTAATACTTGTGCTGGGCAGGGTACAAGTATTAAGATGGTGGCTCAGTGGTTATGTTGCTGGGCTTGTCGTCTGGAAAGGTGGCAATCCAGGTTTGAGACCCTGAGCACCACACAGTGGGGTGACTCCTGCCCTCTCCCCAGCTCCTGCCAACCAAGCAGTTTGAAAGCATGCAAATGCGAGTAGATAAATAAGTACCACTTTGGTGGGAAGGCAACAGCGCTCTGTGTCCTAGTGGTCAGAGGACTAACTCTGCAGCCATGAAATGCAGTTGGGCATTCACTATGAGTCTCCTTGCAAGTCAAAGCTATGCCTTGGACTCACTTTGCCCACTAGGATCGGATCGTGAAAACACATGGTTTTCCAGTTCCTCTGGGACAGAGCAAAGATTGAAATTGCCTATTTCCCCAATTGGATGCCTGTCTGCTGCGGGACACTGGCGGGCTGAAAGGAAGTTTGGCATTGGCTTTAATGGGCCTGCTTTCAAACCCAATCTATGCCTTTGGCTAACTCCGCAGACAAGGAGCAGATCCTGAAAACACCTGGTTTCCCATCTTCCCCTGGGCTGGTCTAATTTGACGCCTGTCTGGAGTGGGACACTGGCTGGACGAAAGGGATTTTGGCATTCGCTTTAGTGGGTCTGCTTTCTAGTCCAAGCTTTGTCTTGAAAGGCCAAAGGGGGTCTGCCAACTACCCAGAATTGTAGAGAATCAGGCCATATATAAACCCCACAACCACATTGTAAAATAGTGGGTGCAGGAAGGACACAGGACACCGACTTCAGTAACAGCTCTTTATTAGCTCCAGTACAGCAATGGATTGCCTAGCCGTGGCAGCCCCTTTTAAAGGGAGCTGTCCGAGGCTTCAGCCATTGACGTGTTTCTAAATCTCCCGCTCTATTTACTCACTTCTAATTGGCCCATTTGAATTGTCATTCAATACTCAACACACATCAAGGTAATGCCTCACTGGGGGATGATTATTATGGTTTGTTGCACAATCAGTCACAGGTTTAGACTGGATTTTGCATTTTTATTTTTGGCACCTTGACTCAGAACAGCTCATATCCTGCAACCATACCTTTAACACTATGAAGCAAGGACATTTGAGGCTTATTTGAGGTCCTTGGGAAAGACTTGATAGGTGAATAAAAATGCAAAGCCAAAATTGAGAAGACAGCAACAGACGAGAAGTGCCACCTCTGCAAAGAAGCTGAAGAAACAGTGGAATCCCTGGTAAGCTGCTGCAAGAATTTTGCACGGACTGACTACAAGCAGCGCCATGACAAAGTAGCAACAATGGTGCATTGGAAGATCTGCAAGAAATATCACTTGCTTGCAAGTTAGAACTTATAGGTCCATAAGACAGAGAAAGTCATAGGAAATGAAGAAGTTAAATTGCTCTGGGACTTTAAAATTCAAACCAATAGGCACGTGTCACAACACACATTTCACAACACCTCAGACAACAGTCATGTCACTCCAGTCCTTCTTTGTTGTTAGTTGCGAAGTCGTGTCTGACCCATCGCAACCCCATGGACAACTTTTCTCCAGGCCTTCCTGTCCTCTACCATCCTCTGGAGTCCATTTAAGCTCACGCCGACTGCTTCAGTGACTCCATCCAGCCCCCTCGTTCTCTGCCGTCCCCTTCTTCTTTTGCCCTCCATCTTTCCCAGCATTCGGCTCTTCTCCAGGGAGTCCTTCCTTCTCATTCGGTGGCCAAAGTATTCGAGTTTCATCTTCAGGATCTGGCCTTCTAAAGGGCAGTCGGGGTTGATCTCCTCTAGGACTGACCGGTTGGATGGCCTTGCAGTCCAAGGGACTTGCAGGAGTCTTCTCCAGCACCAGAGTTCAAAGGCCTCCATTCTTTGGCGCTCAGCCTTCCTTAGGGTCCAACTTTCACAGCCATCCATTGCAACTGGGAAAACCATCGCCTTGACTATATGCGCTTTTGTTGGCAGGGTGATGTCTCTGCTTTTTAGTATGCTGTCTAATTTTGCCATGGCTTTCCTCCCCAGGAGCAAGCGTCTTTTCATTTCTTGGTCATCTTGGCCAAAGTTAGGCCATCTCAGCCATTTATGATTTATGCAATATTCCTTGTTTACATAGACAATGGCTTAGTCTGTGTGAACCCAGCCACTGTGTGCGATAAAGGACAGGAGGAACAGCAATAGAGGAGCCCAAGGAGGGCCCCGCAATGCCTCCTCTGTGTTGGAAAGAATATCCATCTGGTTCAGTTCCAAGCCAGGAGGAAGGCACTGGAAATAAAATGGAGGATGGAGGCTGGTTGGAAAGAGGGTCCATTTATTGATGAAGCAGAACCACATGGGTTTGTGGTTCTGGACAGCTGAACAAAATGGAGTTGAGTGGGTTTTTATACCTTCTTTTGGGATTTGTATTTGAGCTTCCTGTTCCTGTGCAAGGACATGTATTCTATTGGCTGTGTTGTCAGATTCTTATGGGGTCATGTAGGGGTCATAGCTGGCGCATAGGTAAAAGAGGAAGTGCAACTCCTAGGTGCTTGTCTGAGCTAATCTGGTCAACCTCTGGCTTATTGTTTATCTGAGCTCCCAGGTGAAGTTTGGACTGCTCTGGGGGTCATGCAACGAAGGGGCTTGTGTTCCTAAAGGGTGTTGGACAATTCCTATTGTGGCCAATGGATCCTGTATTGGATCTTGGGCGAGGGGCTGCTTCTAATCCTATCGCTCTGCTTTTGTTAGCTGTTCAACTTTGCTGCAAGCAGTTTCGAAATATCCTGTCTTGAATGGATTTCTGCCTGCAGAATTTGCTTTGCTTATGAATAGAGCCATCTAAATAGTTGGCTCCTTCACGGGAAGAGGGGAGGCTTTCCACATCTGTCATTGGGGTGCTGCCTCCACCTTTTGGGGCTGCTGACCACCCTCCAAAAAGGAGTCCCAGATCCCCTCCTATGCACTTCTGTACAGCCAGGTGCTGCCTATTCACCTCTGCATTTGGCTCTACCTGCCAACACCCAAAGAGCTCTGTAAATAGAAAGGGGAGTCGGAAGGCACTTTTGCTCAGTCGAAGTCATTAATGAACCCATAAATCATTAGGAAAATAATTCTTCTAAATTGAATTACCACTTGCAATTATTTCCCCCCCTTGTTTCTGGCTTCCTTCTTTGTCCTTTTATTTCATTATCCCCAAAGTACCAGCTCATGTCATCATGTTAGAATTACACCCAGTCAGGCGGATGCTCTTAAGTAATTTTTTTCACTTAATCGTACGTAGGATTCCTTCTTTCCTCCTGGAAATGATTACAGTAAAAGAAATTGGAAACTGCCACGGTCTGGCAGCTGCTTTGCCCCAGAGAATTCTCAGAAGCGTAATCTGCCATTTGCTTCCCCATCGTCTGAGACCTTCAGAAGGGGGAAAAGAGAATACTTGATAAATTACTTGAAACATGCATGTAGACATATTAGTGGCATTTATTGGTACGTCGAGTGGTCTGATCTCGCTGGATTTTGCTTCTCAGCAATCCAACAAGCGACACGTAGAAAATTCCTGCCTCCGAAGATGTGATTTGAATTGAACAATATTTCCTTTTACTGATGTTCTCCCATTTCTGCTATTGTGTTTGCACTCTTATTGTGTAAGCATTTTTTATGAAGTTATAAAATATTATAAAATACAAAATACAAAAGTAAATAGAAAAGCAGTGAGGGGTGGAAGCAGAAGAGAAGTGAGGAAAGATAGGAAAAAAGAAAAAGAAGCATTGATTTCCGACTCTCTCTTTTACAGTAAAATAAGGTATTAACATCAAATCACAACTCCTTGCTTTTCCATAATAATATAAACAAGCCATTTCTGTAAAGATCTATCCATCCAACTGGTGAAACCCAAAGTCAGAGTTCCATTCTTTTCCACATCAAGCATGAAGTTAACCCTAACCTTCCGCCGTGCTCTTAAGACCCTCCTATTCCAGCAGGCCGGCCTGGCCTAATTTTCTCCCCTTCTTTTAAATTTTTAAATTGAAATTTTAATTTGTTTTAAATTATTGGGAATTTTAATTGTCTCGGGCAAAATTATTTAATTTGGTTTTAATTATGTTTTTAACTTTTGTATTTATGTGTTTTATTTTGTGCCTGTTCACTGCCCTGAGTCCTTCGGGAGTAGGGCAGTATACAAATTTAATAAAATGAAAAAAATAAAAAATGAAAATGAAAAAAAGTTCAGAAACGGTTTCCATGTGGAAACAAAAGTACTTATGTTCTTTTCTTTAACCAAAGTAGTCAGTTCTGCCATTTCCACCAATTCCATCAGCTTCTGCAACCATTCTTCTGTGGTAGGAATCGAAGTGTCCTTCCATTTTTGCGCATACAATAGTTTTGCTGCTGTCAACATATACAATAACAAAGTTCCAATTTTTTTTCTCCAGTTCTTTTTCAATTAGGCCCAAAAGAAAAAGTTGCTTGCACTCTTGAGGGCCCTAAGCAGTGGTGGGATTCAAAATTTTTTATTATCGGTTCTGTGGGCGGGGCTTGGTGGGCGTGGCAGTAGAAGGTTATTGCAAAATCCCCATTCCCTCCCGATCAGTTGGGACTTGAGAGGCAGAGAATAAACGGGTGTGGGGCCAGTCAGAGGTGGTATTTACCAGTTCTCCGAACTACTCAAAATTTCCACTACCGGTTCTCTAGAACTGGTCAGAACCTGCTGAAATCCACCTCTGGCCCTGGGGGCAAAATCAGCCCAGCTCTGCTTTTAGGGTACTTTCTGCCTGAAATGGACAAAGGGATGTTACCCTTATTATTCTTATTTTGCACCATTAAAATTTAGATGGTGTGGGAGATGACTGAATGTAAACTTCTCCATAGCTGCCTGGGACTTTCTATGTGTGCGTCAGGGGGTGGGGGGTGGGGCTCATATAATTCTGGGCAGCCTGGGAGTCGTAGTCCCAACCCAATCAGGCTAGGAGGGAAGAGCTGGTTCATGATGTCCCAAAGGCTGCGAGGGTGGCAGGCAGCTAGAGCCACAGTCCGTCGTGACTGCCTCTCTCCTATCCCAAGCTTCATGAGCTGACAGCCTGACATTAGCAACAGGGAGGTGGGGGGGAGAGAAAAAGATTGGAATGTAAGGAGGAAGAAGGGTGGGGTGGAAGTCCAGCTGAGCCAGTTGAATTGTGAGAAGCTTCAGCCAGCCAAGATCAACCATCAGTATACGATGCTGGGAACTGAGAGCCTCTTTCCGAAACAATATACCAGCACCCAATTGGACATTTACAGATAATAGGAGGATGACTGGGGGGAGGGAAAGAGGAACATTTAACAGATTGACAGAGTTGGAAGGGACCTCGTAGGTCAACTAGTCCAACCCCCACCCCATCCAAGCAGGAGACCCTACACCATTTCAGACAAATGGCAGTCCCGTCTCTTCTTGAAAGCCTCCAGTGATGAAGCTCCCACAACAACTGAAGGCAACTTCTGTTCCATGGGTTGATTGTTCTCACTGTCAGAAAATTTTTCCTTATTTCCAGGTTGAATCTCTCCTTGCTCAGTTTCCATCCATTGTTCCTTATCTGGCATTCAGGTGCTTTGGAAAATAGCTTGACCCCCTCCTCTCTGTGGCAGCCCCTCAAATATTGGAAGTCTGCTATCATGTCTCCCCTGGTCCTTCTCTTCACTAGACTAGCCAGGCCCAGTTCCTGCAGCCGTTCATCATATATTTTAGTCTCCAAGATGATTACCTTGGTTGCTCTTCTCTGCACTCAACCTCTTTTTATAGTGTAGGAAGTTAGCACCCACCCCTCTCCTAGAAGAATGAAATATTCTAGGAAATATTAAAAAGGCAGAATATTATACCTCCCTGGATGAGAAAAGGAGAAACATGCTCTTGGAAAGCAGCCCCCACCTTTGTTAATAGCCTCAGATATGTGCCAACTTATTTACAAGACAAAAGACTGGGCCATCTTATCTACAAAAGACCTTCAGCTCCAGGGTGATAGGATTAGCCCTCACTCACGATCCAAACCAGGACAAAGCCATTAAGCGGTAATAGGAATTGCCCAAAGCCCCTTCATTACATCACCCAGCAAGATTCAACCAAGCCTGGGACTCAAGACAACCTACAAAGTTACCCCTGCATGACCCCATGGGAGTCTGACAACCAATCAGAATGCATTTCTTACACAGGAACAGGAAGCTCTAAGGTGGGGCCCAAGACGTGTGTGCACACATGCACGCGCGCACACTCATTTTGCCCAGGACCCGAAAAGCCCAGGTGGTCCTGTCCACCATTAAACCATCCTTCCAAGCAGCCACCATGTTCCCAGTGTCTTTGTCCCCACTTGGAACTGAACCCCGATGGACATTTCTTCCAACAACTCTTTGATTTACTTTGATTTACATGATTTACTTTGCATTGTTTGCACGAGAAAACCTGATTCAGATTCACCACTTCTGCAATCGGTTAAGCTTCAGTAAAGTATATGCTCTAGGCCGAACCCATGGGCCAGGAGTCTTTCTTTGCTAGATGATTGAGTGGGACTGTTAACACAGTCTCTCCGCTCTCTTTGCAGAAAGGCGAGAGAGGTTTCTGCCCTCAGACCAGAGGTTCTGACCAGTTCTGGAAAACAGGTGGTGGAAATTTTGAGTAGTTCGGAGAACTGGCCCCGCCCCCATCTATTCTCTGCCTCCCAAGTCCCAGTTGATGGGGAGGAAATGGGGATTTTGCAGTATCCTTCTCCTGGAGTGGGCTGGGAATGGAGATTTTACAGTCTCCTTCCCCTGCCACGCCCACCAAGCCATGTCCACAGAACCGGTAGTAAAATTTTTTGAAACCCACCACTGCCTCCAACGTGTTCAGGATTTTCCCTCACGCACACAATTCTTGCTCATTGTCTTCCTTGCTCTCTGCCTCTCTGGTCTTTCCCAGCTGCTCTCTTGTCTGGCTTAGCCTCCCTCTTGAACCCCTGTCTCGATGTGCTTTCGTTGGCTCTAGCACTCACACACTTGTTCCCTCATGCTCATTCGCCTAACTTACTCACTCTGTCTCTCGTTTTGTTTCTCATTCTAAAATGTCTTCTCTCTCGTTCAGTCGTGCTGAGTCACGGTTCTCTCTATCTGCTGCCTGCCATCTTGTTCAACCTCTTCTCGAAAACCTCCGGTGATGGAGCCCCAGGGGTGGGATTCATATAATTTACCTACCGGTTCGCCCAGCCCTGAAAATGTGAGCGTGCATGCATGCGCTTTGCTCACATGCTCACTTTCCGCGCATGCATCCGGCCTCAAAAATGTGCCTAAACAGAACAGCATGAAGCTGGGGTGTGTGGGTGCGCCCACCCGCGATTTCCACTACCGGTTCGCCTGACTGGATGTTCCATCACTGGGAGGGCCAGCTGTTCCGTTAATGGAACAAACAGCTATTTCAGTGATGGCTAACCTTTTTGCCATCGCGTGCCAGGAGCGGGGGGAGGGTGCATGCACATGTACCCACACCCATAATTCTATGCACCCCACCCCCATGCATGTGCATGCAAACCCACCCACCCCCGTTCCCCCTGCTCCTGGCACACAATGGCCCGGTAGACCCGTTTTTCTCTCTCACCAGGCTCCAGAGTCTTTCTAGGAGTCTGGGGAGGGCGAAAACGGCCTTCCCCACCCCCCTGGAGGCCCTCCGGAGGACAAAAACAGGGCATTTGCCAACTTCTAGTGGGACCGGAAGTTGGCAAACGGGCCATTTCCAGCCTCGGGGGAGTGGGGAAGGCCAGTTTTGCCCTCCCCAGACTCCTAGAAAGGCTCTGGAGGCTGGGGACAGCAAAAAACGGACCTTCCACACCACCACCTGAGGATCTCTGGAGGCAGGAAATTGCCTGTTTCCTTACTACTGGTGGGCCCAGAAGGCCCGAAAATCAGCTGGCCGGCACACACATGCATGCCGGAGGTGAACTCGCGTGCCCACCAATATGGCTACGCATGCCACCTGTGGCATGTGTGCCATAGGTTCATCATCACGGAGCTATTTGTTCTTCCATGGAAATATCCTATTGTGATTATATGCCATCAAGCCATGTTTTCACTCCTAGTGGCTACATACAGTGTGGGAGGAGAGGGGGAAAGAGAAGATCTATATACAGGTATACATCCGAACTAGAACCTATTCACGTGATGCTTTGTTTTTAAGGCGCCTAACCCTTTCCTTGGATTTGTTATGTGTGCAATTTAATCCCACCCAGAGCTGGTCTCTGCCAACCAACCCCAGTAAGGTTTGCTCAGCTTTTTACAGCAGCCCTTGAAAATGAGATGCCTGCTAATTAAGATTATATGCCCTTCTCTAATATTCATTGTTCCCTTCGTTACAACTAAATATGGCTGGAGACTTTCACAGCTCATCTTTCTAGTGGCATTTCTGATTTCCCAATTTGCTGGGATCATCAAATCTTCAGCTAGTGTTCATTTGTATGTAACCATTATTTTTGCTTTTGTTCCAGCTGAATTACCATAGAAGTGATGTCTTCTTGGCTTTAGACTTGGACAGAGATTTTTTGCGTATGTCTGTGCATAAAAATTACACACACACACGCGACATCAATCACACACATATAGACCCCACTACATCAATAACTACTGCTGTCTTCTGGTCATAAAAATCACACAATCACGTGACTGAAAGGAACTTTGGAGGACTTTTAGTTCAATCTCTGCTCAAGCAGGAATCTCTAAACCATCCCAAATAAATAACTGAATAACAGAGTTGGAAGGGACCTTGGAGGTCTTCTAGTCTCAACATCTTATTTATAGTGTGGTGACCAAAACTGGATGCAGGACTCTGGGTGTGGTCTTACTAAGGCTTTATAGAGTGGTTATTAGCACCTCCCTTGATCTTGATTGTATCCCTCTGTTAATGCAACCTAGGATTGCAATCTGAAGACCTTAGAAGTAAGTTGCTGCCACTAGTAGTTATCCTAGGAAGGATGGCTGTATTCAAAAGATATCCAGTAGGTGTAAAAGAGATTGATATGTTGGTTGTTTGACTGATTCAAAGAATCTGTTTTTGTTCTGTCTGAAACTTGGCTCAACAGTTGAAGTCCTGATGGACAATCACTGAAATATGAGCCTAGAATTGATGATGTTACCTAGTTAGGTAATGAAATGTCTGCAAGAAAACAAGCAAGCTCAGAGATCAATCAAGGACCCCTCAGAATCTATATTGCCCCCCCCACCCCCAACTGAAGAATTTGCCTATAGCTACAGTCATGTGAAAGTTCCCTCTTTTTGAGTCCTATGGTTTCTATGGTATCAGGACATAGTAAAAATCATCTGGTCCTTAGCAGTTCTTAAAAATAAATAAATGCAATCTCAGATGAACAACAAGACAACATATTACATCACATCGTCGTTTCTTTTACAAAAAGAAAGCCAGAATGGAGAAGCCATTTTGGGAAGCAGAACATGTGAATGGCTGCTTACTGGTGGCCAGGCCAATATCTGAAGGTTCTGCCTTGGATCTTCAGAAATGATCTAGATGAGGGGATAGAAGAGAAACTCATCAAATTTGCAGGCTGGTGGGAATTGCTATCCCTTTGGAAGACAGAAGGATCTGGACAGAATAACAGAATAATAGAGTTGGGCCCTGGAGGACTTCTAGTCCAAACCCCTTCTCAAGCAGGAGACCCTATACTATTTTAGACAAATGGTTGTCCAGTCCCATCTTAAAAGCTTCCAGTGTTGGAGCACCCACAACTTCTGAAGGCAAGCTGTTCTACTAGTTCAGGGGTCTGCAACCTTAAACACTCAAAGAGCCATTTGGACCCATTTCCCACAGAAAAGGAAACACCGCAAGCCACAAAACCTGGGTGGCCAACTTGATGTCACTCACTTCTACCAGACACATGACACCTCCCCTCCAGCCACGACTACCCAGCCGGTCATTAGGGCGGAGAACCGGTTGTTAAAAAACACCGGGAACCACAAAACCCTTTTGACATCTCTTTCTCCCTCCCTCCCCCTCTCTCTGTATCTCTCTGTCTCTGCCCCGGCCGCTTCTCCATCCCCCGCCATCCATCCTTACTTTCTCAGGCCAGGCGAGGAATGACTGGGAGGGGAGGGCGAGGGGCAGAGCCAGCCAGTGGTGGGATCACCTGACAGGGAGCCACAGCAGAGGGCCCAAAGAGCCGCATGCTGCTCCGGAGCCGCAGGTTGCTGACACCCGTACTAGTTGATTGTTCTTACTGTCAGGAAATTTCTCCTTAGTTGAAGGTTGCTTCTTGTTTTGTTCAGTTTCCATCCATTACTTCTTGCCTTCTGGCGCTTTGGAAAATAGGCTTCTTTGTGGCAGCCCCTCAAATATTGGAACACTGTTATTATGTCCAGCGGTGGTTATGTTACTACTGGTTCACCATGTACGCGCACACTTGGTTTGTGGGCACATGCACCCGGTTCGTGCATGCACCTGCCTTCCATGCATGCGCCCAGCAGGGGTGGGTTCTAATTTTTTTTTACTACTGGTTCTGTGGGCGTGGCTTATTTTGTGGGTGTGGCTTAGAGGTCATGTGACTAGGTGGGCGTGGCTAGCTGGTCAGAGTCATTTCTGGAAGGTCCTCGCACTTACGACCCAACTCATTTGTTTGCTTTTAACACTGATCAGCTGTAGGACGGCCCTTTGAAGCCCCGCGGCAAGAGTTTAAACAGTTTTTTTCCCTCTAGTCATCAGCTGGGACTCAGGAGGCAGCAATAGATTGGGGGTGGGACCAAATAAAAGGTAAGAATAACGTGGGGGGGTTGGGGGGGAGGGCGGGGGGGGAGAACCAATTCAGTGACGTCATATCATCACCGCTACCGGCTCGGCCGGACCGGACCGAACCGGGAGGAACCCACCACTGGCGCCCAGCCTTCTGCGCATGTGCTTTGCTCATGTGCATGCCTTCTGTGCATGCACCCAGCCTCAAAAACGTGCCTAAGTAGGATGGCATAGAGCTGGGGCAGGTGTGCAGGCCCACCTGTGATTTCCGCTACCGGTTCGGGCGAACTGGTCTGATTAACACCTCTGATTATGTTTCTAGAAAGTGTGCAGAGAAAAGCAACACAGATAATAAAGGATCTGGAGGGTTCTATGATGAACAGGTGAGGGAAATAGGATTGTCTAGTCTTTCAAAGAAAAGGATTAGGCGGGGACATGATAGCTATCTTCCAGTACTTGAGGGGCTGAGCCAGAGAAGGGGGGATTGACTTATTCCCCAAAGACATTTCCTGACAATGAGAACAATTAACCTGTGGAATATCTTGCCTCCTGGATTTGTGGGTGCTCCATCATTGGAGATTTTCAAGAATTGACTGGACAACCATTTGAGCAGCATGGTATAAAGCAGGGGTCAGCAACCTGCGGCTCCAGAGCCACATGTGGCTCTTTCATCCCCCTGCTGTGGTTCCCTGTTGGCTGAACCACCACTGGCTGGCTCCTCCCCTCACCCTCCCCTCCCAGTCACTCCTGACCTGGCCTGAGAAGGTAAGGGTGACGGCGGGGGATGGAGACTTGCTCCATATTCCAGAGTGGGAGCAAAGCACCCCTGTACTTGCTGATTATATATAGTCAGATGCCACTGACTCTTTTTTATGGTTTTCAGATATATATATTTCTTTGTCAGTAAATATAAATTTAACACAAAATATACTGCTCAAAAAAATAAAGGGAACACAAGCAGAAGACATCCGAGATCTGAATGAATGAAATAGCCTTATTAAATACTTTGTTCGTTACATACAGTAGTTTTGTGTTCCCTTTAATTGTTTGGGCAGTGTATAAACTACTGTATGTAACGAACAAAGTATTTAATAAGGCTATTTCATTCATTCAGATCTCGGATGTCTTCTGCTTGTGTTCCCTTTATTTTTTTGAGCAGTGTAGCTTGTTGTGAAAGTGACTGCCTGAGGGTTCCTGGATTGGGGCTGAAAGGCGAAAGGAAGTAGTATGCTCCTTCCCATATTTGGATAGACCAGGTTGCTTCGATAGAAAACCCTGGTACAATAATACTTTGATAATCTCCCCTGGTACAAGCTGACAAAGTGAGGAGGACCTGTGGCTTAGAGGTTAATACATCTGCCTAACATGCAGGCAAGCCCAGGTTTGAATCCCAGAAGGGTATGGCTAGCTGATGAGAACTAAATAATTTGAAATACTGTAGATTTATACTAGTCTCCCTTTATTTCTTTGTCAGTACATATAAATTTGAGATAGAGACACAGACAGACAGAGATACCTGTTTCCTACAGAAAAGAAAGCACTGGGAGCCACACAACCTTGGTAGGCGTGGCTGGGGGTGTTTCATATGACTGGGTGGGAGTGAGTGACATCGAGTTGGCCACGCCCACCCAGGTTTTGTGGCTCCCAGTTCTTTTCTTTGGCTCTTTGAGTATTTAAGGTTGCAGACCACTGGTACAAAGTGTTCTTCCATGTGCAGGAGGCTGGATTAGAAGACCTCCAAAGACTCTTCCAGCCCTATATCCTATGCTAGTCTGCCATGAATCCACCTGGAAGTCAATTATTCTAAAATTAAGGGAAATATTTAACAGCAAAATTACAGAATAGAATTAAGGGAGATTATTTAGGTAAAATAGACTCCTTTTTACTTGTACCGGTCAGCAAAATGCATGGATAAATACAAGCTGATACAAGAGTCACTCCTTTCCCATCAGTTTTCTGATTGACCAATTTCAGACCCTCAAAACAAGCAACCAAAAAGAGGGATGCTGTCCATGCGAGCTGTGGAAATGCCTCAAGAGCCAAGTAATTTGCTTCTGATTCTCCACATGGTTCCAGCTGTTACAGGAGAGAGACAACATACTTTGAAGCATTCGGCACCACCAAGTCATTATTATTTCATAGATAAAAGCTTCTAAATCTTGCTATTGTGAAGTTGCTGCCAAGCCCTCTTAAAAACCCCTCCGTTGCCAGTTGCCAGCAAATGGTTTATTCACAGAAGTGTAGCAGCTCCAATTTGCTCTCGCTCTTCCAATAAGTCTTCATTTTGGGCACGCACCTGCTGCAGCTTTGTGCCAGCTATGACTACATCCCTTAATCTGCCTCTCTTCTGCCTTTTCTAAGAGGCTTAATCTGGGGCAGTGCCCAAAAACTGAGAAAGGGAGCTTGAAAACCACTGGTTTATTAGGGGATGTATGACTATGCCCGTGTTCACCAGCAGCCTGGCAAAATAGCAGCCATGCCACCGAACACTGGTTTGTCTTTTGTTCCTTTTGCTTCAAAGGGCTAGCTAGTCTTTTGCAAGTGGCAGAGAACTCGTGAAAAGAAATTTTCCCTACTCTTCGGCCCTGGGAAAAATATCTGTTTCAGATTCCATCTCTCTGAAGGAAGACATTTATGCAAAACCTAAAGCCCTAAGTGTAGCTGAATAGCAGTTATGTGTGGAAAAAACAAAATATTATTTTTTCCATGTTGAAATATGTCGGCCTGAACCAAGTGAGACTTTATTTTTTTGAAGAGTTTGCCGGGGACATGCAGACCTAGAAGCAAATTGACAGGGGTTCTACATTTCACATGTCAATTTCCTCAAATGCAGAAATGCAGCACAGGCTCCAATCCATCTGCCTTAGAGTACTTCCATAGAATGGAATGGAATGGAATAAATTAGAATTAGGAATAGAATTAGGAATAGAATTAGAATTAGGAAAGAGGAGAGGAGAGGAGAGGAGAGGAGAGAATATGGAAATTAATAGAATAGAATAGAATAGAATAGAATAGAATAGAATAGAATAGAATAGAATAGAATAGAATAGAATAGAATACTTTATTGGCCAAGTGTAATTGGACACACAAGGAACTTGCGTGTCCAATCAGAATAAACAAAATAAACAGAATAAAAGTTCTGTTAATTTCCCACTGAGAATGCGTCTAGGTGTTTTTTTCCTAATTGTATTCTTTTTAGATATGGGTTATATGTCTACTGTCTCAAACAAATAACCGGGTGGATAATTTTTTTAAAAAAATCTAGCAGAAATGCAAAATAAATAGGCAACTGACAGCAAAGATTTTTTTTAAAAAAGACCCACTCCGTTCAGTGCAGTTGCAAGAATTCCAATAAAATTAATCCACAGGCTCCAACAGACACTTTGGCTACCAAGCTTGGAAATCCAGCCATGTCTCTGAAAGGCCAGCAGTCTTGGGCCAACCAGGTCTCCACACCTCCCACCCCCCAGAACAGGGCAGCCTCCTGGGGTCCCAGGACCAGGGGTGAAATGCTCCCGGTTCGGACCGTATCGCCCAATCCAGTAGCGATGGAGGCGGGTGGTTTGGAGAACTGGTAGCAAAAATCTCTGCCCCCACCCCCATGCCCAGCTGAGCTGCACAATCATCAGAGGCTTTTTTTTTTTTTAAGCATTTTTTCTACAACCTCTTAGGCCGAAAAAATGCTTTAAAAAAAAAAAAAGCCTCTGATGATCGTGCGGCTCAGCTGGGATTGTCAAAGATCCAAGCTGAGTTGCCTGATTGGCAGAGGTGTTTTTAAAAAATCCTTTTTTTCTTTCAAAAGCCTCTGACGATCCAAGCTGAGTTGCCTGATCGACAGAGGCATTTAAAAGAAAAAACGTCTTTGCCGATCAGGCAACTCAGCTGGGATTGTCAGAGGCTTTTGAAAGCATTTTTTTAATAACCTCTTTGCCAAAGAAGTTGTAGAAAAAATGGTTTTAAAAGTAAAAAAAAAAAAAAGTTGGCCACGCCCACCCAGTCACATTACCCCCCCCCACCAAGCCACGCCCACAGAACTGGTAGTAACAAATTTTAGATTTCACCACCGGCCAGGACCATCATTTCAACTCCTTTGGGTTGTAATATTATATATTTTAAAATTTGGGTCTGTCTGTGTTGTGAGTCACTGCCTGGAAAAAAAGAGCATCTCAATTTAGAATCAAGCTAAAGAGCATTTTATTAGCAGACTGAAATAGAATTGAATCACTGGGTCTCCTGCCTCTTTGCTTCTATGATGAGTCTGTCTGTCTGTCTGTGTCTGTCTGTCTGTCTGTCATAGGTATTTGGAAAATTATTTCCATCTCAGTCCTACTGTCGGAAGCCTCTGCACAGGGATTCAAAAGAGTCACGACATAGGCCAGGTCTCATTCACGCAAGAGTTGTGCTCACCATCCTGGGGTTGTTGTTTTTTCATTGACACACACACACATATACACACACGCTCACTCACACACGCACATACACACTAATCATCTTTTAACGGTCCCATAATCCCTTGCGGGGTGGTGTCTGGGCAATTGAATGGAGCTGAGTGTTTACTGGCTGGATGCCCTTCCTGTCACCAATGCAGAGTTTTGTTCAGCAGATAAATTCTCATTGTGCCCAGAGAGAGAAATATCTGCCTCTACTTAGGATCGAATTCACAGCCTCCTGAGTTTGAGGTGAGAGCTCCACCTCTTGGCCAACACCCCACTCTACACATGCACATACTAATACCCCAATTATTATGTAGGTTGTGTTTGGCCAGCTGAATTCCCCATCACAACCTGGTCAGTTGTATTTTATCCCATCAAATTATTTGTTGGATCTTTGAGGCTGCAGGAGCAGTTCTGGTCGCTGGGCCTGCAGGATTGTGGTCAGTTGATACGAAGGAGCGCCACTGCTTTGGGCTGACAGAATGACAGGACACCATTCATCTGCAATTTTCACTCTACTTTCTTCTGTGGTTTACAAACTATAAAGACTACAACCTTTTTAAAGGGAAGAACTTCTTCAGTATTATTACAAACGACCATTTTTCCAAATTCTTTTGCACTAATGACAAGCTGGTATTTCATTTTCTACTCTCGGCCTAGATACTATTTCTTTCTGTTCAGCTAAGATTTTATTTATTTTTTCCTTTTCATCTTTTATTCATCTGTCATCTTTAAATACATCTGTGGATTACAAACTACTGTATATCCAGAAGGCAACCTCTCACTTGCCTTTAAGTTCTACTTCAAGATCAAGAGGGACCCAAAGGAGAACTAAGAACTCCAAGAACTAAGGAGAAATTTCCTGACAGGGAGAACAATTAACCAGTGGAATGGCTCGCCTTCAGAAGTTGTGGGTGCTGGAGTTTTTTGTCAATGGAAACAATGTCGAAGGAACAGTGGCAGATAATATTTATCGTGTTCAGTTATTGTCCCACTGCGAGTTGGCCACAGCGAGATGGCTGCAGCAAAATCATCCTGGCAGGCTGGCCGTGGCAAGGTGGACGCAGTGAGTTGGCAGCGGCAAGATGTCCCATTCCGGTTTGGGCGGCTGCATTTTTGGACAATAGAATGTGTTTTGGTAAACTGCTTCTAATTTGTCTGCCAAAGCAGCATCTGGAAAACCAACCTGCCCTTCCTTCCCTTCCTCCTGCTTTTCTCCAATTTCAGTCCTATCCCAGTCTAGCCACTCTATGCGTGGGAGGAAGTGAACTATAGTGAACTAAGTAACTATAACATACATGCACACTTCAAACCCTAAGAATACACTAAGGCAGAAGCTTGTCCACCTCAAGGATAAAAGACCCAGATACAAACTGAGCAACGTGGCATATGCAGTACAATGCAGTGAGCCATGTACATTGGGGAAACAAAACAACCACTTCATAAATGCATGGCCCAACATAGGAGAACAAACCTATCAGGACTAGATTCAGCAGTCCACCTGCATTTAAAAGACACAGGCCACTCGTTTGAAGACAACAAAGTCCATATTTTGGACACAGAGGATCGCTGGTTTGAAAGAGGGGACAAAGACAAATTTTCATCTATGTGAAAATTGAACAGCCCTCTCTCAACAGAGGGGGAGGGATATGACACTATTTATCTCCAATCTACAATACAGTCCTTTCAACAGTTCCAAGAAGGCTCCACACCCATTTGAACCACTCAGGAGACCCTGAGGACACAGATAAACCTCCAGGAGACCTTAACGACGCTCTAAAAGGATGGAAATGACTAGGTGTCTGCAAAGAATATAAATCCGTCCATTCCCCACTGTCCAGTCAGAGCTGAAGAAGCTTCAGGGATGAGAAGCGAAATGTCTTTAATGAAAAAACAAGAAGTTGCCTCTAGGAAGAAGCCCCTTTGGGACAACCATGACCTGGAGAATCTCTACAGACTTTTAGTATACAATTTGGGATGAACACCCTTTGAATGGTGTGGGAGTAGGAATGGATTTCCAGAGAGAAAAAAATTGCAGACTACAGGAGCCAGGAGCACTAACTCAGGGGACCCTGAGGACACAGATAAACCTCCAAGTGGCCTCAATGACCCTCTAAAAGGATGCAAATGACCAGCTGTCTGCAAGGAATATAAATCCTTCCATTCCCCACTATCTTGTCAGAGCTGAAGAAGCTTTTTGGATGAGAAGCGAAAAGTCTTCAAAAGAAAAAAAAACAGAAAGTCCAGTTGCTTCCCGAAAAAGCACCTTTGGGACAAACATGACCTGGATGACTGAGAATCTCTTGTGACTTTTAGCTATACAATTTGGGATGGAGACCTTTGGAATGGTTGTGGGAGTAGGAATGGATTTCCAGAGAGAAAAAAATTGCAGACTACAGGAACCAGGAGCACCACTCAGGGGACACTGAGGACACAGATAAGCCTCCAAGTGGCCTCAATGACCCTCTAAAAGGATGCAAATGACCAGCTGTCTGCAAGGAATATAAATCTTTCCGTTCCCCACCATCCAGTCAGAGCAGAAGAAGCTTCTTGGATGAGAAGTGAAATATTTTCAAAGGAAAACAAGGAAGCCCAGCAGCCTCTTGAAAGAAAGGAAAAAAGCACCTTTGGGAGGAAGTGAACTGGCAGCTCAGGAAAGCTCCTGCCTTTTAATAACCTTTCTAGGAGGTTTGTGTTTGTGTTTCCATTACAGAGGGAGATGAGTGGTTGCTTTGCTGTGGATGGAAAGGAAGCGAAGCTGGGTGAGTCCTTGAGACCCTCATGAATAATTGAGCACGGCCTCATTGCTGTGTCCAAAGACGGATCGGCGGCACAATTTATGCTAACTCAAGGGCTGACGGGTGGCCCTTTAGCGAAGCGTGGAAGAACAGCCTCTGCCTTGCCTTGGGCAGTTTCTCTCCAGATAAAGCGATGGAGGAATGCTGCCAACATCGCCACCATTGGCCCAGCCAGCCGGAGAGAGGATTGGATTCTTGGAAAGCGAAATTATCTCCAAATTATCTGCTTCTCGTGACTGCGCAGGTGAGTTAGTGCAACAGCTCCATGCTGCAATTAAGAAAATGAGAGGTTCTGCAGCAGGTGAGCATTGAGAGGGCCTCCAAGGGAGAAAACAGTACTAAATATAAGGCCTTTTACGGAAAGCAAAACATGTCAAGATTTAAAGCTGGGCTACGAGGGAGGGGACACGAGTTCTGCCTTTTTCCACAAGAAGTTTCTCTTCAGTAAAGGGGTAGAAAATGCTTGGCATTTCTTCAACAAACCTTTCAGGAAAGCAAAACGAAAATAAAACTGACCCGAATGGAAATGGTGAGGCTCTCTCGGGGTAGCCCCCTCAACCTGACAGGCGGGCGGTGGGCAGTGGTGGCATTCAAATTTTTTTACTACCAGTTCTATGGCCGTGGCTTCAGTGTGGCTTGGTGGCTGTGGCACGGGAAGTATACTGCAAAACAAGAGCCTTGATAGTACAGTGGTTTAATGCACCCTGTCATTAACACAGCTGCCTGCAATTTCTGCTGGTTCGAATCTCTCCAAGGCTCAAGGTCGACTCAGCCTTCCATCCTTTCTAAGGTGGGTAAAATGAGGACCCGGTTTGTGGGGGCAATAAGCTGACTTTGTATAAAATATATACAAAAGGATGAAGGCTATTGCTTAGCGCACTGTAAGCCGCCCTGAGTCTCCGGAGAAGGGCGGCATATAAATCAAATTTTTTTTTTAAAAAAAATCCCCATTCCCTCCTCACTCATAGGGGAAGGATACTGCAAAATCCCCATTCCCACCCCACTCCAGGGGAAGGATATTGCAAAATCCCCATTCCCTCCTCACTCCAAGGGAAGGTTACTGCAAAATCCCCATTCCCTCCTCACTCCAGGGGAAGGTTACTGCAAAATCCCCATTCCCTCCCCACCCCACTAACCTGCTTTCCAGCTCTGTTCTCCTGTGCAGGGCAACAAAAGAAGACCAAGCCGATCAGCTGGGGGGCAGCAATAGACCAACCACGCCAATCAGCTGGGACCCTGGAAGGAAGCAAATAGATTGACAGGCTAGATCTCCCTGCACTTACCTGGGAGCCAAAACAGGGCGTGTGGGGACTCCTGGAAGGGGCGGAGCGGGCGGGGGCAGGGTCAACCAGAGGTGGTATTTGCTGGTTCTCCAAACTACTCAAAATTTTCGCTACCGGTTTGCCAGAACCGGTCCAAACTGGTTGAATATCACCTCTGGCTGTGGGTCTTGAAAGCAGCAGGCGATCCTTCCCCGCTTAGATATCCAACAATTAGCTCCCTGCCTAGCCTGAAGAAAGGAAGGTCTAGGGTTGATACGATAGCAGTCTTCCGATATCTCAGAGGCTGCCACAGAGAAGAGGGGGGTCAACCAGGGGTGAAATGCTCCCAATTCGGACCGGATTGGCCAATCCGTTAGCGATGGCAGCGGGTAGTTTGGAGAACCGGTAGGAGAAATCCCTGCCCCCCCCCCCGCACCCATGCCCACCTAATCGCGCAGTTGCCCACTTGCCCGCTTGCTGCTTCTTTCCAGCTCGCTCGCTTTTCCAGCCTTGCTTCGCCTGCTGCAATCCCTGCAATCAATTGCATTAGCTAGCAAGTGAATCTGCCCGCCTTGTGCCTTCAATTGGGTAAGTAACTGGGGTTTGGGGGTTTTGGGGGGAGCTTTAAAAAAAATAGTTAATTTGGGTTTTTTTTTAAGGAGTTTTATTTATTTTTTTAGACATAGCAATTTAAAGTTAAGGAAGTTTTAAATTTAGCCGCTTTTATCTAAAAATATAAATAAAATAAAATAAAATAAAATAATAAAATAAAATATTTGTGCAGCTTTCTAAGATTTGGTGTGTTTCTGTAATGTTTCACTCTAACTACACAAACACACAAAATCTCACAAAGCTGTATGTGGCATTTTGTGTGGAAAAAGTGTGAAAGTTGTTTTTTGAGCTTTTTGTGGCTGTGTGAGGTTCCTGCTTGTTGCAGGGGCCATTTTGGGTCAAGTGCAGCTGCTTTTACATTGTGTGTGAGTCAGTTATGTTGTGTTATGTTGTGTGTGTGCAAGTTGGTTTTTGGTACCTCTTATTGTTTTGTGTACTTTGTTTATTATTTTTATTATTCATTATTATTGGCCACGCCCACCCAGTCACCTGACCACCAAGCCACGCCCACTAATTAAGCCACGCCCACAGAACCGGTAGGGAAAAAATTTAGATTTCAGCCCTGGGGTCAACCTATACTCCAAAGCACCTGAGGGCAAGAGAAGAAATAAGGGATGGAAGTTTAACAAAGAGAGAATCAACCTAGATTTAAAGAGAAATTTCCTGACAATGAGAACAATTATTTAGTGCAGAGGTCTTCAAACTTGGCAGCTTTAAGACTTGTGGACTTCAACTCCCAGAATTCTCCAGCCAGCTGGCTGGAGTTGAAGTCCACAAGTCTTAAAGCTGCCAAGTTTGAAGACCTCTGATTTAGTGGGTTGACTTGCTTTGGAAGTTGTGGGTGCCATCACTGGAGGTTTTCAGGAAGAAGCTGGACAGTCATTTACTTGGAGGTCTTCTAGTCTAACTTCCTGTTCCTGTAGACCATTTCAGTGTACCATTTCAGACAAATGGCTGTCTACCTCTTCTTGAAAACCTCCAGTGATGAAGAACCCACAGGACTGTGGGTCACCACTGTGGCAGTTGGGGCAGAAAGTGAATCTACTGGCCACAAAATGAGTCTCCAGCTGCTGATGGAGCATCTCAGCCATGCTTGTTCTGCTCCATGGAAAAGGTTCCAGGTGACTTAAGCTGGAAATCAAATCCTTCCCGAATATCTACTTCAGGAAGTGAGTGTCAGGTCCACCATCACGTCCCCTTCCATCGTCTGTTGGAAGGGGAAAAGGCTTGCTGGCATTTTTCACATGCTTTCGCTTTTGCAGTAACCACTGGGGAATTAGGGAGGGGGATTGTCTTTGGAGACAGGGCAGGTTCCCTCCCAGCCGGTTCCAGCCGGGTTCCAAGGCCATTGTGCCCTGAGAGTGAACCATTATCTGCCCAGCACCTCAGAGTTCTCAAAACAACCTTGAGGCATCACATTGGCTGCCGGTGGACTGTGGTCGGGGGTTTGGGGAAATGGAAGAATTGCTTTGTGCTTTGCATGGGATCGTCAGACTCCGCCTGACTTTACTACAACCACTTTCTCTCGGTAAAAGTTCTTTTGATTCAATTTAATGAAATCAAGAGTTTTGCTTTCCTGTGGGAACAGCTGGGGCAGGTCCTTACAGTGAGAGTGTTGCTATGCCAACCACATCTGAGCGCTGCTAAAAAAAAACAACCCAACCCACAAATAGAGACCAAAGCAAAGATAACGTTGCCATGTAAAGGAGTGGCAGAGAAAAAGAGGGCAGAGGCTCCCAATCGGAGCCCGAAAAAACAATGCTGACACTAGAAAAGACGATCTCGTTGCTAACTGATGGCTTTAAGCTGCATCTGTGACACTCGTCGCCTGCCACTATTATGAGCGCTGATTTGAACAGGACAAATTTAGAATTGCTATTTTATTACTACGTTTTATTTCTCCCATATGATATATGACTATAGGAGACGGGAGCAAAAATAACGTTCAAAGAGAATTCAGCAAGGCCAAAATTTGCCTTGCCACTTCTTAGATCAGGGGTGTGAAACTCAAGGCCCGGGAGATGGATCCGGCCCACAGAGTACTTAGATCTGGCCCATGGGGCTGCCCTGGAAACAGCAAAGGACCAGCCCGGCATGTCTCTGCCAGTGAAAATGGAGCATGCAAGGGCCGCGGGCAGTCCTCCCGAACTCCGTTTTCACTGGCAGAGGGCTGCAGGAGGCCATCACAGCCAAAAACGGAGGTGGCAGAGCAGTGGTGGGTTTCAAAAAATTTTATTACCGGTTCTGTGTGTGTGGCATGGCTTGGTGGGCGTGACAGGGGAAGAATACTGTAAAATCTCCATTCCCACCCCACTCCAGGGGAAGGATACTGCATTTCCTCCCGATCAGCTGGGACTTGGGAGGCAGAGAACAGATGGGGTTGGGGCCAGTCAGAATTTTTACTACCGGTTCTCCGAACTACTCAAAATTTCCGCTACCGGTTCTCCAGAACTGGTCAGAACCTGCTGAAACCCACCTTTGTGGCAGAGTGCTCGGGCTGCCATAGGCTCCCCCAACATGAATGATGTTGAGATAGCCACGCCCACCCTGGCCACGCCCACCTCCTCCCCCCAGGTCAAACACAACCCTGATGCGGCCCTCAATGAAATTGAGTTTGACACCCTTGTCTTAGATAGTTCCTTGTTCCAAGAAAGAAGTTTCTATTCTCAGTTCTCAATATATTTTTCTCCCCCAATCAGTATGTTGAGGTGGCAATTATGGAGAGTTTTTGAAGGGGAGGGGTCGACTGTTTTAAAACCAAGGAGAAAGCCAATCCTATCCCCTCTCCTTTGACTGGGGCTCCCACTCCCATCGCAGCCCCAAACCTCTAAGAGAAGTTGGCATCTTCCCTCCATAGCACAAGGGATGGAGTAACATCCTGGGAAAAAGAATATTTTTATTTATTTATTTTATTGGATTTATCTACCGCCCTATTCCCGAAGGACTCAGGGCAGTAAATAGTTTATCCAGATTAGTTATAATCTTAGAAATCACCTTTACCCCTAATATGCTTATCTTATCTTAATACGGTTAATCGCGGTTAGTTTTCATGGAACTTTGCATGTTGTCCGAACCCAGCCTAGTGAGTTTATTTGAAATTTCATATCTTATGCAAACTTCTGAAAATGTATTTGTGTAGTACAGTACAACTGGAATACAGCTAATGGATTGTGTAATAAATAAAATAAATAAAATAAAATAATAACTTTATCGTCATTGTACGTGTATACACAGTATACGACAAAATTCACTTAACACCCAAAGACCAGGTCCAACACACATAACAATCCCCAAACACCCCCACCCACCCACCACAAATTCCCCACCCCTAAACCACCCAAACATCCACACAGCTGACCAAGTCATGCTGTCCAACAGTTCACTGACGGTGGCCCTTTAGTTCATTGTTGAGTGCAATTATAGCTCTGGGATAAAAACCATTCAGAAAATCTCTCTGTAGAGGTCAGTACAGGTAATTCTCGAGTTATAATCATTCACTGTATATAGTTATATACAGTGTATATATAGTTACAACGGCACTGAAAAAAGTGACTTATAACTGTTTTTCACAGTTAACGACCGTTGCAGCATCCCCATGGTCACAGGATCAAAATTCAGATGCTTTGGCAACTGACTCATATTTATGACGGTTACAAAGTCCCAGGATCATGTGATCCCCTTTTGCAACTTTCTGACAAAAAGTCAATGCGGAAGCCAGATTCACATAACAACCATGTGACTGATTTAACAACTGCATGATTCACTTTACAACTGTGGCAGGTCACTGCCCATGCCCATGTGGGAAACCAAAGGCAGCCCAAGTCCTGGATGGCCCAAGGATGGGGCATCTCTGCTGCTTCCCTCTGTTCCCTTCTGACACAGAGTTTGTTGTGGCTCCATTGCCTGAGCCTGGGCTATTGACAGATGCAGACTCTGAGAGTGAGGGAGAGGAGTTGGCAAGGCCTCCCTCTCCAGGATCCTCCTCTCTGGCAATGCCTCCGGAGGACACTGAAGGCCAAACGATAGGCTCAGAGCCAAGCACGTACCCGCAACCACAGGTGGACAGTGACGAAGGAAATAAGTGCTGGCTGGACCCTCGCCAGAGGCGCAGGGAGAAGCGTGCGCAGCAGAGGGGAAGGCATGCCAGAGATTAGCTGAGTCACTGGACCACACCCCACAGGGCATAAATGTGGGTGTGGTGGCCGGTTCAGTTTGTGACGAGCAAAAACTGGAAATAATCCTTGATCTCTGTGTTACTGGACTTTGCCTGCTTTATTGGACTGCATTTGGATTAATCCTTGTATAGTTGAAAACTCTGCCTGTGTTATTGGAATGCTGGCAGGCTAATCTTTTTTTGTGTGAGTAAAGTCTGAATTGGCAGCTAGCCACTGGGTTGCTGCCAGCTTTATTTTCAAAGAATTTTGTCGTGTGGCTTATTAACTCCGGGCCGTCTGTGGGGGTGCATGAGTGGGACGGGGACAGAACAGAGTTTGCATGTATCAAAGTTTAAAAATCAGCTTGACTGGAGGTGCCAATTGATGGGCATCAGAGCGCATAGCCTAATGAAACTTTTCACAGCTCAGTCAGGCTCTTGGCTCCCACCACCATCACCTTAAAGCCTTCTTTTGCTTAATTTATGAAGGGAGCCAGCTCCTCTTCATCTATCCAGGAGGCTCTAGTCTAGGGTAGAGAAGGACCAGGGGAGACAGGATAGCATCTTCATGAATCATTCTTCATTCTTCTTCTTCATTCATCTTCCAATAGCAAAGCTGGCTGAGGAATTCTGGGAGTTAAAGTCCACAAGTCTTAAAGTTGCCAAGGTTAGAGACTCTTGAACTAAAGGGTGAAATACAGCTTCCGCATCCCTGTCCTCTTCCTAACCACACCACAAGGGAAGAATGAAATAAGATTGGTTTGACATGATCTGTTTTTAACAAACCCGTGCTGGCTACTAGTTATAACTTTAATGTTCACAGATCTGTTTTTTTTCCCCCCAGTATCTTCCCATGTATTGATGTTAGGCTGATTGGTCAGTAATTTCCTAGGTCTGTTCCCCCCCCCACTTTTTTTTTTTTTTTTTTTTTGAAGATGGGAATCACATTAGCTCTTTTCCAATCCTCTAGTACTTCCCCAGGGTTCCAGGGTTTTTTAAATACTGTATATGGTACAATGGTTCTGAGATAACATCTGCCAGCTCCTTCAGAACTCTGGGATGTAATCTGTCAGGTCCCTGTGATTTATATTCATTAAGATCAGACAGGTGTTCTCTTACCATTTTCTTGCTTATTTTAATTTTTATTTAATGTATTAAATTGGTAAGGCTGTCCAATTCAATATGACTCTGGATGGAGCAGTGTTTAAAGCAGATGTAAACAACTTTTTTTTTTTTTGCAGAGGTGATGCATATCTCCACACAACAGGAGTCTGTGTAGAGGTGGATTAGGATTAATTCGGATTTCAAGAGTAGATGGAAGAGAAATGCTTTACTTCGCAGTTAAACGCAAACTTACCTAAATTCACATTTCTGAACTCAATTTTTACACATTTCCCAAACTTGTAGGACAATTCAGCAAAACCAGTACTAAAGAAAAGGCTGAAGAAAATTGCTGTATCTGATGGTAGGGAGGAGGGGGCTGCTTTGAATAACTGTTTTCAGAAACAAGGAACACCTTTGATTTATGCTTCTAGTTTTTTTGAAGTAGCGAAGCAAGAATGACTCACATTATGCCAGCCAATGAGAGGAGACATCCCAGACTTGTATTGAAATGTATTAGAACTTAAAATAACTATATTCTCACTTTGAATGTACATTAATCGGCATACATTAAAATGAAATTTGGTTGCCTATAGCCCTCAAAGGGTCACCATCTCCAATATACACTATATAAACATGACAAAACAAACACATACATACATACAAAATTATGCATATACTGACATATATGACACAGAGAAACAATACAGTCTACTTTGGATGTATACATGTATACATGGCAAAAAACAAACAAACCCGAATCTTGTGAGTTTACCAGACAGATGGCATAGGGAACAAAGCTGTTACAGAATCTGGTAGTCCTGCTAGAAATACTTCAATCTCTTCCCAGTTGAGAGCAACACAAACAGACCACGAAATGGGTATGTGGGGTCTCTAACAATGCTTGAGCATATAGCTCTTATAAGCAATATCCTGAATAACAGGAAACGGGCTTTCTATAATCTTCTCCACTGTCCTCACCACTCTCTGTAGGGACTTTCTATCTGAGCACCGCTGCCTCCAAGTCAAAGAGCGTTTGTTAAAACGCTCTCCATTGTGCCTCTGTAAAAAGTGGCCAGAACAGAAGGAGAAAGGTGCTCTCTTGATCCAACGCAGGAAATGCAGATGGTGGTTTGCATGCTTCACTAAGGATGATGTGTGGAGAGACCATTCAGATTGTATGTAAAGTGAGTTCTCCCCTTTTTAAGGGACTTCTCACTTTGTACCTGTGGAAGACCCATCTTCTTACTTATGCATAAATAAAAGATATGAATCTACCTTTCCAGCTCAGATCCTATTTTGGCAGAGGCACCCCAGGCTAAGACTCTTGCCATGATTTATAACTTAGATATCCATAACTATAATGTACAAAAACACAGTGTGGGGACTGCCTTAAAAATATGTATATTAGGAAAATTTGGAGACCAAAAACGCATGGTCTAGCCGTGTGCAGCAAAATGCATATTTTAGCATGAATGTTTTTTAAAAAAATTGTCATTACCCCAAACTGTAATTGTAAAAAGTCCTTCCTTAAATGGCTGTTAAAACACCCTCTGGCCCAGTCAGATGTCTTCTCCTTGCCCCAAATTTGCTGCAAACTGACTTGTTTAATATCTGTACTGCCTCTCTGAATCTCCTGGGTCTCCAGGGGAGAGTTTGCACTTGACCAAGAGATGCATGAATCACAAAATGAGGCATTTTGAGGACAGAAAAGACTCTCCATTGGTAGGGAACCAAGTGAATGATTCATGAAGCACATTCTGAAGTTTCTGACAATACGCTGGTTTGCGCTGTAGACAACCTCCAAATCTCAGAAAAATCAGAGGCCGCCAGAACTCAACCTCCCTACATTTTCCCCTGGCTCTCCTCCAACCCACTTTCCCCCTTTGTGGCCAGGATTAGGAAAATCCCTTCTCAAGTCACTGTGCCCAACCTTCCTATCACGTCTCTCCATCTGATCAGACAATCAAGATAATCAAGACTGCTCAAAGAAAAGCAGGCAGCAATGTGACAGGACTGCAAAAGAGACAGCAGGATTTGGAGCTACACTAGGATAGCAATAGCATTAGCATTAGCATTTAGATTTATATAATGCTTTACAGTGCTTTTACAGACCTCTCTAAGTGGTTTATAGAGTCAGCCTCTGGCCCCCAACAGTTTGGGTCCACATTTTACCCACCATGGAAGGCTGAGTCAACCTGGAGCCGGTCAGGATCGAACTCCTGGCAGTGAGCAGAATTAGGCTGTAATATTGCATTCCAACCACTGTGACACCCCTTCCTTCCTTCCTTCCCTCCTTCCTTCCTTCCTTCCTTCCTTCCTTCCTTCCTTCCTTCCTTCGCAATAGCACTTACTTATATGCCGCTTCACAATGCTTTGTAGCCCTCTCTAAGCGGTTTACAGCATATTGCCCCTAACAATCTGGGTCCTCATTTTACTGACCTTGGAAGGTTGGAAGACTGAGTCAACCTTGAGCCTGGTGAGATTCGAACTGCCAAATTGAAGGCAGCTGGCAGTCAGCAGAAGGAGCCTGCAGTACTGCACTCTAACCACTGCGCCACCTTGGCTACCTACTAGGATGCCCTGGCCATTACTGCAGGGGCCCCCAACCCCTGGGCTACAGCCCACTACTGAGCCATAGCCTATTTAGAACGTGAGTGGCGGGCCTGAGTGCATGCATGCAGCTCGACATGTGAGCAGCAAGGTTGTGCTCAACTTGCACAAGTCAAGCACATGCACAGCGGCCTGCTGCTTACACGGCCCGGTTCCCCCCTCTCTCCCCTCCTGGCCAGGCCATCAAGTTGCAAAGGTTAGGGACCACTGGACTGCTGCTCTACGTGGGGCTTCCCTTGAAAAGTATCCAGAAGCTTCAGCTGGTAAAAAATGTGGCCAGGTGAGCAATTTTTTGGCACCCAAAGAATGGCACATGTAACACCTCTGCTGCATGAACTGCAGAGCAGGTTCCAGCCTGCTTGTGGATCCAATTCCAGGTGTTTGTTATAACCTCTAAAGTCTTACCTGGCCAGGCTACCTACGGAACTGACTTCCTCCATTACATCGGCCCATCCCACCCGGTCAGGCAGGGAAGGGAAGAGAGCCTTCTCTGCCGTTTCCCCCCATCTTGTGGAATATCCCCCCAAGGTGACGTGGACACCCCCCCCCCCCGTTGGCCTTCAGGAAAATGGAGAAAGCCTGGCTCTGCAGCCTTGTTTGGGGCAGGGGGATAAGCATGGGGCCATGGGGCCAGTTAGACCCCTGAAAGCCCTCCCTTCGCCTTTTCAGTTGATTTTTAACACTGCTTCCCTCTTTTAAATTTTACATACTGTTTTTATGCTTTTAATATTTTAATCTGCTTTTAATATTTTATTGCATACTGCCCAGTGTCCCTCTGTGAGGGAGATAGGCAGTTCTTAAATATAATAAATAAAAATCGTACATATACATATATACACATGTGATCTTTCCATTGGGTGAGATCTCATCTCCACTCCGCTCACATTTTGACAAGACAAACCAGAGTGGTTGTGGAGAAAAGCAAGAGGTTGAGAGAGGACTGGAAAGGAAGCCCCATGGAAAGGGAGGAAAGTAGCTGGGGCTATGAAACCAGAAGCCCCCAGGAGAGGGGATAGCCTTCTTCATATATCTGAAAGGATGCCACAGAGGAAAAGTGGGGGGGGGAATCTGTTTTTCCTCATTCTGAAATGCAGGTACGAAGGAGTGGAAGCTAATTCAGGCTAATAGAGAAGCTTCCTGAGGGTAAGAGCAGCTGGACAGCCGAACCAAAGGAGGGGCCAGGAGAGGCTAGCAGAGGGGAGCCTTTAACCTGGATTCCTGCCCTGGGCAGAGAGGCAGGAGTGAAATCCAGCAGGTTCTGACAGGTTCTGGAGAACCGGTAGCAGAAATTTTGAGTAGTTCGGGGAACCGGCAAATACTACCTCTGGCTGGCCCCAGAGTGGGGTGGGAATGGAGATTTTGCAATATCTTTCCCCTGGAGTGGGGTGGGAATGGGGATTTTGCAGTATCCTTTCCCTGCCACGCCCACCAAGCCATACCATGGCCACCAAGCCACGCCCACAGAACCGGTAGTAAAAAAAAAATGGATTTCACCACTGCAGAGAGCATGCCCTGATTTCTAATAGTACTTCTTATCTTGGACTATAAATGCCACAGTCTTCATAGTGCCTTTGCCACAGCATGTGATGACTCTTTCAGACACCTCTTCAGATGCTGTTCAGAGGAGGATGAGCCAGCAGCCGAGGGCTACGAACCAGAAGTGGAGGGGCTGGGCACAGGGGAGCCCCCAGGCAAGTAGCCTGCTGAGCTAGAGACAGGAGAGGCACAGCTGCAGCTGGGAAGCCCAGAGGCTGTGGGTGGAGAGGGCCCCACAGCTGCAGCTGGTCCATGGAGATGGAAAAGAACTGCCTTCTCCTCCAGATCCCAGAGCAGGTAGGGCTGAGAGCAGGCAGGCACAAAGGTCAACCAGGCTACTTGCGAGGAGGCAGCCCCAGTAGTGGGTTTCAATTTCGTTCGGTTTGTTCATGGGCATGCACTTGCTCGCAGGCGTGCACAACGCTTCTGCGCATGTGTAGAAGCTTCTGCACATGCGCAGAGACGTCCGGGCGGGTGGGTGGAGCCGATCTGGGGCAAACCGGTACCAACCCACCACTGGGCAGCCCCATCCCTCTCAATGAGTTGCACCAGGAAGCAATTATTTAGCTCAGCAAGGGGAGTGAAATGATGCTGGGAACAACGTGTCCATTTCCTTGCTGTGTGCTCTTGCCTTGAACTTTGGATTGTGCCTCTTGACCTTGCCTTGTGGACTCCTTCCGGCTTCTTTTGAGTAGCCTGTTGAACTCATTGGGGGGGTGAGCTGGTGCTTCCACAGGGAATTCCTGGGGAATATCAATTCAGGATTGGAAGCCTTACATCTGTGAGGTGTGTTTGTGCGTGAACGGGACAGCACGCAGCAGTAGAAGCAGCAATCAGTGTGGTCTCCCACCCCTTTCCTGGCTTTTCCCTCCTTGTACCAAGTGGCCCTAATGGCTGCTGAGCCCAGAAGCCAGAGGTGCCTCTGGGGCTTTCAGTTACCCCTGTTCTGGGCCAGATCACCAAAATCTGAACTGGCCAACTTTTCCACTTCTCTTGACCATGATTCTTTGTCAAGTGACACTTTTTGCCTCCCTCCAACACGTTAATCAAGGCAAACAACCCATGGGGAGGGGGTGGATAATCCATTGAAGCATTCAAGAATTGATGATCCTGGAAGGCTGGGGAAGGACGAGTGGCCTCTGGTGCACCTCACGGTTACTGGTCAGGAATGATGGCAATCAAATGATGGCCTTTACTGTACCTCCTCCATCTCCATGTGCTTTGATGCAGGCTGCATCTCCCCAAGGAATTCCCCTGGCAGGCTGCCCTCCCATGTCTTGGTTATTGCTCAGGGTTTTTTTTTCCCCCTTCCTCAGTCACAGCTGTATTGTGCTGTTAAGCAGGGTGATTTCCAATTAAAAAACCATTGGAAGCAATACACTCCTTTGAGCTTCATTAACTTTGGCTAGTTTACTCAGCCTGTGAAAAAAACAAGCGAGCCGACTCGATGACAAGCTATTCAATTACCCAGCAGTCTGGTCAGTGAGCGTTGTTCAAAGAATCCCGAGGCTCTTGAAGCTCCGCAGGAATTAGCCTCAGTCAATGAGATTCAAATGGAGTCAATCAAAGGGACATAAAAAGGCTGCTTCATAATGAGCCGCCAATGTTCTTCTGGGCCCAGCGCAGGTGATCCTGCATTCTGAAGAGATCCTGTCGATTTCTCACAACCTACTACAGCCAGAGGGG